>NW_008586640.1:4002-14428 GCF_000691845.1 Merops nubicus | reverse complement strand
CCCAGCCCATCAACGGAGTTGGGGGGCAGACTGGCCGGGGGCTGCTGCGGGGGCACAGGCCGGGCATCGCCCCGCAGGTGGTGAGCAACTGCATCGTGTGTCACTCCTTCGGCGTGCTCCTTCAGCATTGTTATTATTTTCCCTTCCTTTTCTGTCCTATTAAACTGCCTTTATCTCCACCCACGAGTTTTACTTTTTTTTTCCCCCCCAATTCTCCCCCTCAGAAAATGGCTGCATGGTGTTCAGCTGGGGATAAACCCCAACAATGCTGACAGGAATATCAGCATCAATTGCACAGCTTAAAAATGCGAGCAAGCCTAAGTGAATAAAGTGAATAATTGTTTAAACAAAACAGCTTTTAACTCATCAAAGCACTTTAATTGAATTAGAATATCATGGCATTTTCAAAACTCAGTGTTTTTGCAACATCAAGACACCACAGAGATGTGAAGGGATTTGCTCCGACGCTTCTCCATCACTGGGTTTGCTGAGGCCGTATGTTCCCAGGGCACCAGGGTCACCCCCAAAAATCCACCCCCAGCTCTCCAGACAGCACCATTAAACGGGCAACTCGCCCTGACACGTTTCCTGGGCAGCAGGGCTGACACAGCCACAGCTGGGCTGGGGCACAGGCTCCCCTGGCATCACCTCCAAACACATCCCGGGATGAACCCAGGACTTGCACTGCCAGCTTTCCCTTTTTCTTTTGACTTCTGTTTTAAAGGAAATGTAGGTTTGGAAACTCAGCGCCAAGTGGGTGTTTCAGAACTGTGTGCCCCTGGCGCCAGAGCCCAGACAACAGGGGCTGGACATGGCTGGGGGCTGGAGCACAGCCTGGGGGGGTCTGGCGGTGACCCTGGGAATGCCAGGCTGGAGCGGTGCTGCTCAGCTCTGCCCCTGCCCACTCCCCACCACCAGCTGCACACCCAAAGCTTGCCAAAGCATCAGCTCCTGTCCACGAACCAGGACGGGCAGTGCCCGGCTGGTAAGCAGCCATTAAATATTTTGTTTTACCTGAATTGTTCACTTGTGGCATCAGGATTTATTCACTGCTCGAGCCTTGCTCCAAAGAGAGTTAATATCTTCTCTCTGGCTTTTCTGACTGATGCCCAACAGCATCCACCCGTTTTCCCAGCTGCCTGAGAGGGAAAGCTGATGCCACCCTCATTTCACACGCAGGATGTGGAATTGGAGACACAGCACACCCCTGCTTCTGTATCACTGGTGATGCTCTTCCTCCTGGCAAAGTCCTGCCATGGATTTCTGACGGGTATCAAGCAAGGAAGGTGCCAAAGGCCCCCTAGAATAAGTCAGTTTTCTACTTGAAAATAAATGAAACCGCTGCAATGCACTTTATTGGATTATGAGATGGTCTCCAAAGGTCCCTTCCAACCTAAACCACCTCTGACTCTACATGCCCAGTAAGACAGATCTCAGCTGGGGTAGCAACTGATACTCAACACTGCTGCCCAAACCTGATGGATAACACTGTAATAAACTAGTTAAAATAAGGGTAAGAAGTGGAAAATTCCAAGAGCTCAACTAATAGGCAGTCACAAGTTTTCTTCCTCAACACAAGGAGTTTATGAAATCATAGAATGTATTGGGTTGGAAGGGACCTCTATAGGTCGTCTAGTCCAACCTCCCTGCAATAAGCAGGGACATCTCAAAATATTAGAACTGTTCTTGGGAGAGCAAACTTCTCCCACAGCTGCAGATCTACTTCACCACAATTCTAATCCCAGATTACAAAATTCCATAGAAAATTTAACCAAAATTCTCTCCAAAAATATTACTCTGATTTTCTCTTTTTAGAAAGCCTCATAGGGAGCCCCAGGGGTGCCACCACCTCTCCCGCCCTCAGCCACCACTGCGGGGACACGGGGGCTCTCTGGAGCAGCAGGCTGGGGGAGCCTGGGGGGACACGGGGGCTCTCCTGATCACCGTGGCTGGCTGGGCTGTTCCCACCTTGCCAGCTTGAAACAGCAAACAGCATTTCCCAAATCCAATCTTCCCATGAGGAAAATCTCATTATTTCCATCAAAAAAAATCTGATTTCCCATTCAGAGAGCCGGGCAGTCACACCGTGAGGAAAGCCACCGCTTCACGCGACCCGATGCCCGTTCCCACCCGCAGGGCTCCTGCCCCAGCCCCGTCTGAGCGGGCTGCTCCCGGCGCTGAGCAGGCAAGGGTGGCCAGTGCTGCCCGTGGCCATGGTGCCACACGGGGCTGGCACACAGGCACAGCCACCGCCGCCCCACCACCAACATCCGTGTCTCCCAGCACCGCGGGGTGAGAACAAAGGCAGCAGCAGCGATGCCCGTTCCCACCCGCAGGGCTCCTGCCCCAGCCCCGTCTGAGCGGGCTGCTCCCGGCGCTGAGCAGGCAAGGGTGGCCAGTGCTGCCCGTGGCCATGGTGCCACACGGGGCTGGCACACAGGCACAGCCACCGCCGCCCCACCACCAACATCCGTGTCTCCCAGCACCGCGGGGTGAGAACAAAGGCAGCAGCAGAAACCACTGCACAGGACACACCTGCCAGCCTGTTACCAACAGCACATCTCCAGACCGGAACCGTTCATGGGTTTTACCAAGCGCTGAAAAATCGTTTCTTCCACTGCACCACTTCTGCATAGTCTACACAATCAAATGAAAACTAACAATGATTTACTCCAGATGGACATTTATTATCCTAGTAATAATATCTTGCAATCATTGCAGGATTAACCAAGGCAAAGCCTTTTCTTAGTCACAGTTCTCTTACATAAACATATAGTAAATTAAACAATCTAAAACCAGACGGGTATTTATTAGGGTCGCCTCTACACATCCCTGAACATCACTTGTGCATGTGAGTCATAGAACGTAAGTGGGATTTTAAGTTTTAGAGTTTAATTTGATGTCAAGTAATACCGGGTACGAACCATGGAACTCTCTCTTGAGAAAAGACCCATCCAGTATCCAGGTCTGACCTGTGAAGTGGCAAATAAAAACGGATGTGGTCAAATTAGCTCCTGAAACGTTGTAAGATGTGCCATGTCCACAGAGCCTCCACACTTCAAAGACAAGACCAGAGAATCTCCAGGAGATAATACATTTTCATCACAATAAGGAACTATGTGCTCCGGCAGAACACTGGTAATAAAGGACGGACAACAGGAGCCAAAATGGAAATTTGTTTTGCAGAAGCCAAAAATAGTAAATGATTTATATGCACTTATTTTAATTTTATTTTCAGGCCAAGTGTAATTTATCTAAAGTCATCAAAAATTAATAGGCCATACAGAAAGGAGTTTTAATAAATTCAAACTGAGGGGCATCCAGCAAATACATCTCTTCTCAACTGCCATTAGCACTTAACTATTTAATTAATTCACCACACTATCTTGCCTGAAGGCCGAGCGATGCCCCTTCACAGGCAGGGGGCTGCCAGCCCCAGCCCAGCCCGTGGGGAGACGGTGGGGGTCCCGGGGGCTCCCTCCTCCTCCAAAGATCAGAGCAATGAAGCCCGAGAAGGGGACACTGGGGACAGGAGCTACAGCACTGGGGGTAATGCTTCCACTCCAGCCGGGCACCTCTGCACAGGGCTGGGGCTCCAGCAGGAGGGAGAGCCCCAGCCTGGACCCGCTCCTCCAGCCATGGGTTGCCCCAAGCCAGGATGCTGCAGCCTGCGCATGGCACGGCCTGGGAAGGGAACTCCCCAAAGGGACAGTCCGAGGTGGCACTGCCCCTGGATGCAAGCCCCTGGCAGAGGCTCTGACTGACCCTGGGGCAGATTCCCAGCAGCCCCAGGAGATGGGAAATTCCTAGGATGCAGGAGACCATGGCTCCACTTGGCAAACACCCAGCATCCGACAGCCCTGTGACAACTATGCATCACAGAATCACAAAATCAAAAGATGGTTTGGGCTGGAAGACACCTCAAAGATCATCTAGTTCAAACTAGATCATCGTGTTTGGACGTGGGGCAAGCCCAGGAGAGCACCTCTGGAAACACCGACACGAGCTCCCTGCCACGCAGCCGACAGACCGTGGTCTGAATTCAGATCCAGGGAAGCCAGTGGGCATGCTAAGGAGGAGTATTTTCCTTTACCTACCAAGGAGAACAGCTCCAGTGAAATACTGGTGCCCATATTTTTTTAAAACTTCAGATACATCTGTCAGGGTTGGGCAATTTCAACTAAAAGAGAAACTTTCAATGTGCCAGAAGGGAGAAACTATTTTTGCAGTCTTCCCTTTGGCTCAGAAGCTGCTGCTGGGATTTTTTCAGGAGGTGGTGCTCCACACGCCTGAAGAAACTGACTGCTCTAAAATACATATTTATGGTTTCCTGATATAGGGAAGAACAAGAGAAGAGAGTAACGATAAGCTGCACGAGATGCCAGCACAGCTCTGGAAGAGGACAGCCAGCCAGCTGGGGACCCATGGCAGAGCCGGGGGCAGACAGAAGCGAGGGGGTTACTCAGGCAGAGGTGCTGAACCCCAGCTGCTGCCGGGTGCTGTCTGCCAGGTGCTCAGCTGGAGGGACTCGCAGGTGCAGGGACACTGGGGTACTTGGGCACAGGGGTGCTCAGCTGGCTCTGGCAGGGGCACCTCAGGCACTGGTGCACACCAGCTCTGCCTGCACAGGCTGTGCTGGCCCAGGACCGCTGCCAGTGGCCCCATCCCGGCAGCACCCAGCGAGTCACTGGGTGACACAGAACTCACTGCGCCTCCGCTGGACTCCGAGATCAGGGAGGTGACCCTAACGGAAAGAGAGAGCAGTAATTTGGCAGAGGGCACAGAAGACAGCGCTGCAGAAGTCACCCGTGCTGTCTCTGGGGTGAACTGGGGCGTTCTCCACCCGGCCTGTCCCATCACTCCCCAGCGGTTTTTCCATAATTACCGGCTTGCTAATTAGAGGCCACAGAACAATCATGCCAGAGGGCTGAAAAACCTGGCACGCTCCGGAGGTTACGTGAGGTCCCTGCAGCTAGGGAAACATGCAAGGACAGCCTGGTTGGGCAGGACAGAGCTGGGAACCTGCGAACATGGAGCTTTGCTCCCCAGCAGAGGTGCCTGAGCAGACATCAGGAGAGAGAGCGAGCTGTGAGCAGCCTGGTCCAAGCCACCAGGCCACCACCACCCCTGGGAACACAGACTGGCTTTGGAAAGAGGTGGAAGAGGAGATAGCTAAGTCTTATTTCTGATTTGGAAAGGGAAGCCAGGAGACTGAAGTCTCAAAGATAATCCTGGAGAGGAATGAGGAGCTGGGCTGGACATTAGAGTGGGAGCCTCTGAGCCCCTGCAAAACTAGAAATGCCTCCAAAAGAGCACTGCAAAACATGGAGCAGCTCAGGAGCATCCACCTGCCAGGGGTGCCCGTGCGAGGAGCGGGTACTCCAGCAAGAGCCGAGACCCAGCAAAACGAGCAGGTCCGAGCTGCCGAGGGAGCGAGGCCGGCGGGAGACTGTCAGGGCAGGGAGAGGAGAGGAGAGGGACCTGGCCCCACAGCACAATTCTCCCCAGACCCAATCATGTTTAATTTTCCTATCAATTTTCATTAGCCTTTTCCCTTTCCTCTGGTTCATCTGCAGAGTTCCAGGACTTGTTAAAAATAAACCATTACTGTCTCAGGGAGCTCCTTGGCCAATTATTTTAATACTCCTGGGTACCAGTTATCCAGTTCTACCACTTTTAAAATGCCTCACTTTAACTGTCACTTTTTAACCTTTTTCTTAGTTCCCACAAAAGTAGAAAAGATCTCACTGTCTCCATGAGTTTGCATTTCTCTGCCTTTGCAAATGGCAAACAGAAATAATCACTGAAAACTTCTTTCTCTTCTGCATCACCCTTGATGGTGTTTCTCTCTTCGCCTACAGTTAGGTCCAGTCCTATGACAGGCTCTTATTTCTATCTAAAATGTAATTCTCCTTCTGCACCTGGTACCTGACCCCAAGGATATTTAACATTTTAATTAGAACAGTTCCACTGGCCCCAGAAGACAGATATCCAGGCAAAAAAAAAAAAAGGCCCTCAGTGTGAAGAAATTTTTCTGCAGAGCAAGGCCCAGAATTAAAACCGTGGTCTGGCAGAAGCGCGGCTCACGGAATGGTGGGGAGAAGGTCCAGCAGCAGCTGCCACCCTGCACCCAAAGGACAGACTGCACCCACCATCCCCCCGCACCACCGAGGGACGGGGCAGCGAGGTCCCAACAGCACCCTGGCTCCTCTGGCACCCCAAGGGCACCCTAGTCCTCCAGCACCCCAACAGCACTCCAGCTCCCAGAGAGCTGCTCTGGGCTCACAGTTTTCAACAAGCCACTGCCTAAGCCAGTGCCTCATTATTGCATGTGTTAATTGGCTATTTCTCCATCCTCTGCTGTTCCACATCAATAAAGCACATTGTCTGGGCTGCTCAGGGCAGTGCCCACACAAGCACGTCCTGGTCATTAAGCACTGAGCTCTGGCTGACAAACCCAGCCTGCGCCTCGGCGCGAGAACCTCTGTCCACACCCCCAGCTCTGGCTGTACGGTGACTGCTGCTACAGCCCCACCTCATCTCCCAGCTACAGTCCCAACAGCCTCCCAATCTTATTATCACAGATCATTCTAATTAACTGGGGAAGGGCTGAGAGAACAGTGCAGTATCTTTGTCTTTTTCCAGAAGACAGATCAAACATCTTGTAGGATGGAAAAAGTAAAAATACGCAAACAAAGCGGGTTTCCCTTCAGCTGGAGGAGATCAAGAACACTTCACACAGAATTTTGGAAAAAATCCTTAGCTGCTTTCATAACTTTTACCCCAGAGGAGTTATTCTGAAAGGTCTTTTCCCTCCTTTCTTACATCTTGGTGAATAAAGACGATACCATCAAATCTGCAGCGTGAGATCCCGTCACTCTGCAGGTTTTATTGCTATCTCCTCTGTGCCAGATAATTTAATGGGTCTCTTGCTCCTAATGTTCTTAACTCAGCAATGTGTCTGAGAATTTTAGATAAGAGACATATTTAAGGCTTTGGCAAAGAAGTTTAGATTTTAATTGCTGCTCCAGAGATTGATCAGCCATACTGCTGTTGCAAGATTTCTGTTGTAGTTGTGAAACGAACGCTGATGGATGGACACCCACACCCCTCAAATCCACCCGTTCCCCAAGCCGAGGCTAATCCTGGCTGGAGTCTGAGCAATGCCTCGCGAGGGCTGCACATCGGGAAGCGCTGCTCTTACACCCTCACCCAGCTGTGGCCAGCTGTGCCAGAGCCTGCACAGCCACAGTCGAGGACCTTGCCAGGTTCTGACCATCGTGCCAGATGCCCCACAGCCTGTGGTGGGATTCTCCAGCTGGCATTCCACCACTCCTTCCATCAAATAACAGAATCCTGGAATACCAGTTTGGAAGGGACCTCAAGGGTCACCCGATCCAACCTTTCCCAGCAAATGCACAGTCTAGATGGTGAATTGGAGAAGACCAAGACCCTAGGAGATCTAGATGACTTTTTCCCACATCTTCCCACCCCAACTGCATCTCCACTGCACTCAGGAGTCCCATGGCACTCTCCAGACTGATACTAAAAAGCAACTCTTGTGTTACATCAGGTACAAACAAAACTAGCTGGAGTCACACTGCAATCTGTGGTTTGCCAGCTCTTTTGCTGACTGCTTGTCCCAATAAGAATGATATTACCATCAATAAGCACTATATCAGCTACATTCCTCCCCCCAGCCTTAAATCACACACCAAGAATCCAAAACAGCCCACCACTGGTGGAATGAAGAGGTTCATACACTCACTTACAGCGCTGGATGCAGTGGAGGCAGGCGCAAACTGACCAAGGACCCAGGTGGCCAAAGAACGCCACTGTCCCTGCCTCTGCTCCGGGCTGTGCTGGTGCCCCACTGCTGCTGGGGGCCCTGCCCACAGAAGGCAGCTGTGGGAAGCCCTTCCAGTGATCAAAAAACAAAAATACCCCCCAAAAAATAACCCCAACCCACTGCAGGCAAAGCAGCTCTTATGCTGTTACCTTGGAGGCAGGACACCTGATGTTCATGCTGAAGATGGGGGCACCTGGTGGGGATCTCCTCATCAGCTCCTACCCCAGGCTGGCCAGACCCTGGGTGAACACCAATCAGGAGGGGCTTTATTGCCTGGTTGTGCCCATCATCCCTATGCTAACCCTCACTCAGGGCTGGGGGTTCAACCCCAGCACTTCACCAACTCAGCAGAACAAAACCCTTTGCTAAGCTGCAAAAGAGAATTCAGCACGCAGAGCGCACCCTTGGGCACTGCCCACTCCTCTGCATAGGCTCCCCAAGAGCCCCAGCTCCCAGGGAGCAGAGCTTGAGGGGCCAACACCTTCACCCCTTGCTAGACAGGCACCCACACCAGGACAGCCGGCAGCGGGGGGCTGCCCTGAACCCCCCCAGCTCTGCAGCACAGGGACCAGTGCAGCTGGTAGCTTCAGCCAGACATCATCCAACTCCCAGCAGCCGTAGCACTGCCACACTCCCTCACATCTCTTCACTCCAGGAGCCTTCCCCAGTCTCCACGAATTTCAAAGAAAAATGGAAATGAATCCTGTGCAGATCCCAGGCAGCTCTACAACCCACACCCCTGGCTACATCGCTGTGGGATCAACCAGCCACAGGAACCCTGCTGCTCAGGATGCCTCAGATTCATCAGTGACTAGTGATTTTAATCTGGAGTGCAGGCGTGTTTTAATCTGATTTACTTTCCATTGAATACATTTAGGTATAATGTTCTCTTATCTTAATTAATATCAGGAAAATTACGCAGTTCCCTTTCCACAAAAGGAGAAAGAGCAGCATTATGCAGGAAAATGCTTGTAGAAATTAGAAACCCCAAACTTTTACCTCAGGTAAATTAGCATGACTTTACTGAAGCTAATTGAGTTATCCTTAAATTATTCACAGAAATCAAAGGAGGTACTTTGCTCTCCCCAGAATGTCCTCTTTAAAAATACATTACTTTCCTCACTTCCAGGCTTCTAGGCACAGGGATGCACTTCTCCGTGATGTGGTTCATGTCACATCCCACTCGCCCACCCCGGCAGGCTCAGAGAGGAGCCGAACAAGAGGGAGGACAGGGAGGCCCCTGGGAGAGCCCGCTGCCCGAGTGGCTGGGTGTTGCCCTGGGTGCCACCGGCCATCCTGCTCTCCCACACCCTGCTGCTGCTGCTGAGCTGCTCCGTAGGGTTACACCAGCAAGAGAAAGGGAGCAACAAACCCAGACGGGGCTGTTCGTCCCCACAGCACCCACAGCACCCCGCACGGCACCAGAGCACCCGCCACCACGCAGGGTCCGGCGTGGGGTATGCGCCTCTCTGGTCCTTGGCAGGGATGAGAGCAAACGAGAGGGGTGAGGGGACAGTCCGTGCCTGGAGATCTGGCAGGTTTTCAGTTTTTCATCTGTACTTGCTACAGCAGAAGCTGCGGAGTGGCCAGGACCCCGCCTCGCACGGCACCGCACACCCCAGGTCCCACAAACCCTGGGCCTGGGCCAGCTACTCCAAAACTTGGCCTCGATGTAAGGTAAAGGTCATCACACTGCAAACACTTTGAGCTGAGGATTTTGTATTCCAAAAAATGGCATTTCTTAGCAGCAAAGTTTAATGGGAAAACAATGGACATGTGTGTTTTGAGCTGCCCCTTGGGTACAGCTGCAGGAAACACCCAGAGAGGCTCAAGCCCCGCTGAGAGGTGGCTCCTGGTCCCCAGGGATGGGGACACAGCAGCAGGTCCAGGGCTGTTGGTCCCAGGGTGGCAGGTCCGAGCTGTGCCCACCCCACAGGGCAGGTCGCCGAGCAGAAGCACAGATGCTAACTGAATTTCTTTTAATAAAAAAGCCTTTTACAGAAAATAAAATTTTATTTTAAGGAATACAAAAGTTTGTTTTTTTTTTTTTAATTATCAACTTTGACATCGAAGTTGTCCCTGTTCTTTCTCTTTTGCTTTCTGGTCCTCTTGTCTAATTTTGTAATTAAAAATGGGCTGGGGGAGATGAAGAAAAATAAAGCACTGCACTTTTCCAGCACAGGGACAGATAAGAGCAGAGCAATGCTGTGAGTGGCACTTTCAGTGCTCATGGGACTGAAAACCATTTCCAACTTAGTCTGACACGCGGCAGTTCAAGTGCCACTGATTTTGTGAGCACACTGTCATGTGTCTCTCCCAGGAACAGGATTTGTAAGTCTTTTGAAAGGTATTTGCCCTCTCTACGCTGCAGTTACACTTTATTGTCAAGAGTGCGCATTTTACTCCTCAGAGAGGGTTTTTTGTGGTGCCAGCACCACTGCCCATTTCTCACAGGCTAGGCAGGCGCTGCAGGAGGGGTGGGAGGGGAGCTCCTTCCCTGGCTGGGGTGGGGGTTCAGAGGGTTTTGTACCGGGGTCTGCCCGGGCACCGGCCATGCCCAGCCAGGTGGGGCCACGA
>NW_008586640.1:0-3971 GCF_000691845.1 Merops nubicus | reverse complement strand
CCAGCAGCAGCTCTCTGCCTGGTTCAGACACCTCTGTGCCACCACACCTCCCAGTGCAGCCCCCTTGCCTTGCCCTGCCATGCCATGCCCCCACTCGCCCACAGCCGACCCGAGCCCAGCTGCCAGCCCCTTCTCTCTGTGTCCAAGCCCTTCCCAGCCTGGGAAGCTGGATCAGCACCTCCCCTCCAGCATCCTGCTGCTCCAGGAACCACCCAGCACCCCTCCCCCAGGCTGCCCACTATAAGCTTTCCAAAATAAACTTCCTTGAAGTGCTTGAGAAAAAAAATATAAAAATAAAAAGAATGGCACTGGTAACAATAACTATTATTATTTTTAAAAGAAAGTCACGGTGCTGGGGCTCTGCACATGGAAACAGTAATCTCCAAACTCCTGTTCCCTACTTCTCCCAACCAGGGACAAGAGGCATGGAGACATAGGGACTAAAAAAGAGAAGGGGTAGCTGAGTATGGAGAGAAGGAAGCAATAAATAAATGGTCTCCATGGGCAGTCTGCCCCAGGAGAGCCTGAGCCACCCTGAGGACCCTGAGCCACGCTGGGGACCCCACCGCCAGCCCTGCCCAGGGAGCTGCCCTGGCTCTGGCACCCGCAGATGCCATGGGGCCACGGGCACCCGGCGCAGCAGCACAGGAGCACTCACACCAGTGCAGGGAACACTGCAGTGCTCTGCTCTGCTCTGCTCTGCTCTGCTCTGCTCTGCTCTGCTCTGCTCTGCTCTGCTCTGCGTGCCCACCCAAGTTAGGGGAGCACACAGTTTGGTACTTGCCACCAGGTGAAGTCTCACTGGCACATGCACAGAGCAAACCAAACAAGTGCCCAGCACCCAGCAGTCCCTCCTGGGGACACCACGGCCGCCCCTCCCACCCAGCGGGGTCTGGCCACCCCTGCTGCCTCCTCTCCTGGAAAGCCTCACGAGTAATCCCTCAGCCCACGGCACCAGGAGGGGCACTGCAGAGCAAGGTCGGGGCAGTCCTGGGCTCTGACCCTGGCTGCTAAAACGAGTCCAAGACCCTCTGGCATGAGGGTGGCAGAGCCTGGCCCAGGCTGTGCAGAGAGGCTGGGGGGACTCCTGCTCTGGAGAGATTCCAAACCCACCTGGATGCCATCCTGGGCACCCTGCTGTGGGTGAGCTGCTGGAGCAGGGGGTTGGACCAGGTGATCCCCAGGGGTCCCCTCCAACCCTCACCATGCTGGGATTCTCTGAGACTGCCAGGAAGAGTTTGGGTGAGCCTTCCTCCACAGCCCAGGTGAGTGCAAAAGCCGCACTGTGCTCAGGAGGTCCTACCAGGGCAGCTGCTGCAGATGAGGCACCCCAAGCCTTGGCCACCCACTGCCACCCCAGCTAGGATCCCACTCACCCTCTGGGATCCCCCTCTCCCTCTCCTCACCCATAGTAGCCCGGGTGCTGCTGGCTGAATCCTCCTGCAGCAGACACAGGGCTGCTGTCTGGGTGCCTGGTGGGACTGCCCTGCCCCAGGAATCATCCCTGGTTTTGGGGTCCTCAGAGGTGATAGGTGCAGGACAGGAGGTGCACAGCTCCTGCCCTGGGCACAGGCCCTCGCCGGTGGCAGGCAGGCAGCCAGAGCCAGGCTGAGCTCACCAACCCAATGCGCGTGGCCACGCAGAGGCCCCCCAGCCCCGAAGGTCAGGCTCAGCGTGGTGGGCATGAGGAGCAAGGGGATGGTGCTGGGCACAGAGACCAAGTATACCCGGATGGCTGCAGGCAAGGAGCTGGGACAACTGCTCTGGCAACCCAGAGGCAAGCTAACACTTCCAATGATGGTGACATCAGCTTTAAATCAAGTCAGGGAGGTGGGCAGGTGATCGTCTCCATTCCTGCCCTCCCTTGCCGGGGAACTGACTTCCCTCCACTGTCTTTCCCCCTCCGTTAGCTGGTATCCTCCCCCCAGCCCCTCCAGCTGCCACTAACTCGTTCAGACACCACTATCCTGGCTGCAGGAGCGCTGGCTGGTAACTGGGAGCGCTGCGGAGAGCACGGATCCCGGCTGCCCGGAGGTGCTGTACCTCCAATTCTGTGATGAAGCAGCATTCATGCATCGACACAAACTGACATTTAGAAGTACTTAGATACCATCCTACTGCAATGTGATTGTATCATATTAGTGTACAAACTTCTTTGTGGGAATGCACCCATGGTGAAGTTACAACCTTGCCCAACTGCGCATTTCAGGAGCAGCAGCAGGGCACAGCTATATGGAAAATGAGACGTTGCATCACACAAGGACGGGAGAAGGAAGGATGTCAGGAGAGCTGATCAGTGCCAGCACACGGAAACCCACACCAGGCATCACAGAAGAGCTGCCAGGCTGTGACTGACCACGGAGATCCCAAGCTTTCACTTTGGCCCTCCATGGAAATGGGCTCAAATCTTCTGATTTGGGAAGGATTTGAAGAAGCGGCTTGAGCTTCAAGGCAAGAAGCAACACCTCAAGGTTTAAAGCATGACACAGAGTGTAGTGGAAGGTATCAGTCCCAGCCAAACCAGGCTGCTGTGAAGGGTACTGGACAGCTGGGCACTCCGGGCAGACCTGCTGCGGATGCCCGTCGTGCCAGGGCCTGCCCATGCCGGGTGTAGGGACAGCCCCACGTCCCTCCTGCTCCGTGGAACCCTCGCCTTCCTGGGAAGGCACTGGAAGGATGTCTCCTCTGCCATACCAAAGTTGGGAAACCTGTATTTTAACCCCTCGTCTTTGAAGCATGGTTGCCATGGTTACCACAGAACAGCCTCACTGCAACGGGGAAATCAGCATTAATTTCCCCCTGCGCCCAAAAAAGTACATGCTCTTCTCCTGTGGCGGGTCTCCTACAGGGAGAGTCAGGTGTTTGCCATCTTGTATCTCACAGACTGTCAGGATGGAAATAAAGGCTTTTACCCCTTCCTTGTGGGCAAGGGCAGCAGTGGCGAGGGCAGTGCCAGGGCAGGCAGCAGGGGCAGCGGTCAGGAGGTCAGGGAGGCAGGGGCCCAGGGTCGACCTCCAACTCTCACCCACCTTTCACTTCTTTTTTTGGCAGGAGAACGCTCTCCTGCTGAGCTTTATTTATCCTCCTCTCCGTGCCAGGCTCACTGCACAGGCAGCTGTCCGGCTGCTGCAGTTTGGGGTTGTCCTTCTGACCAACCATAACCGGCAGACAAGCAAACTCCCTGCAAAGCCCAGCCGAGAGGAAGTGCCACAGGGTAAGAGCAGTTTATTCCAGAGTTTACAAGTTGGTCTTTGGTCCTGAGACAATTCTCTTCTGCTCTCAGATGCTTGTGCTACTCTCCAGCACTGACAGGCTACACGAGCTGCTTTTGTGTCTGTATTTGCACATGCGTGTGTAGATATCCCCTTTTTTTGCATTATATTTGCGTTGAACTCGTAAGGAGAGAGGCACTGAACTCATAAGGAGGGAGGCATTGCCTGGTCTGTGCTGCAAACCAAGCGTACTTTGTCATGGGATTGCATGGAAAACCAGAGCATGCTTCTGACCAGTATTCATTATTTTGGACACTGAAACCTACTGGTCTTTCTGGAAAGTTCTTGCTGTCTGGAAACGCTTTTCACACCCACCCACTCCTAGCCACATGCTGGAGCTGTGCTGGCCCGAGTATCATGGTGTGCTTCTCACCTGGGAGCAAACCACCTCTCGCTGAGATTTAAAATTCAGTTTAATCTCCAAATCCACTGAATGAGCTCTGTGCTACTCCGGAGCTACTCCCGCATGGCCTTAATGATGCAGAGGCTGCTCTCCATCTCTCCTCCTTGCCCCCCATGCACTGGCAGAGCCACGCCTGGCCTGGGCACCGCCCTGACGCCGAGGCAGCAGCACACACCCCTGAGCTGCCCCTTCCAGAGCAGGGCCGGCGATCCCGGCGGGAATGCCCGCAGCCTCCCTGGCACGGCTGCCCAAGGGGTTCCCCGCACCACGGCCAGGGCTGCCCCGGCCCAGCAGAA
>NW_008586639.1:17194-58876 GCF_000691845.1 Merops nubicus | reverse complement strand
AATCTAATATACTGCCTTTGCAGTGCTCTACTATATAGTACTAAATCTTAACACAAGCAGGCTTGCAAATACTTTAACATCAATGTTATCAAAAATACTAACTTTTAAAAATAAAAAAAAAAAACAACAATAGCAAAATTACTTCAGGAATGCTTTTACATATTTACAAAATGCTGGCTGGTTAATTCTCATGGTAGAATAATATTATTCCTTAAACAGTATTTCATTTTTTTAAAAAGCAAGAAAAGTGAATGCAAGTGTATTGGCTCACATTTAGGAAAGCTGAGTAAATACGTAGTAAAGCACAGGAATTCCCATCTGCCAGCCTAATGCTTAGGTAACTAGAATATGGGTTACTAAGACAGCAACCAAAAAAAAAAAAAAAACACCACCACAACCACACCCACACACAAACCACACCCACCAACCCACTTCATGTCTCCTATGGTCGCATTGGTAGTTTTAAAGAGCAACAATTTCTTTAAATACAACAGATCTATGTAACATCTAGAGACTTTATTCAGATGAGTCAATATTTAATCATACAGAACACTACAGTACTATTTTCCATACTCAAAGTTTCCAAACTATCATATGTTTTACCAAAAGAGAAGCTTCACTGCATGTAATTGTAGGCTTCTCTGGACTGCACTGAGAGACTATACTATGTATATTCCCTCCCCAAGTAGCTGCCGAAATAGTACCTGGAGTAGTATGAGGAGGCTAAGGAGGGATACATTTTCGTTGTCCCTTCCAAGAAAAGAAATAGGGGACATCAAGTGAAGTTAGACATGTTCTGGGTGTACATGGCTTATTTAAGCTGTGGCAGTCCTTGCCATAGTACATGATAAAACTGTGTGGGTTCCTGAGAAGACTGCAGAAGTTGATGAAAGAAGTTTGTTAAGGGTTTTTGTTCTGCCAATGACTAGGCCTAACAAGAAAGATACAACCAACAGAAAGGCAAACCAATAAGTAGAATGTATTGACAACAAGAAAGTTATGCCATGAACGACCACCGGGGGTACAAACAAGTCAACCTGTTCACATACAATCGACACAACCCACAACGATCCCAGAAAAGACACAATTCGACCCACAGCAGGCGGTATAAACAGAGCTCCAAGGCTTCCCACCTGACCTTTGTCAACTCAATGCGGGACCCCTGGGGCTCATTTCCCTTATGGCTCTCCCTGCAGGGCCGGCCGCACCCTGGGGGGAAGCTGTAAGGCAAACTCACCACCTCTTTATGAAGGGCTGTGGGAATCACCCATATGTCAACCTTAATTCAGGGCTTGGGGTTCAAGCCCCATCATTTCAGTTATGCAGTGGACAGAAACCACTGCTGCTGGCTCAGGAAACCTCCCTTCCCAAATTACTGGGAGCTGGGAAAGAGCAGGGATAGCTTGCTTTGGTACTTCTGCCAAGTAGGTCTCACCTTTCACAACCAGTCTTAGTATAATTTACATCCTTATTATTAGAAGGATACTAAAAAGTCCTCATGAGGATTGGAGCACCATATTAGATGAGCACAGCACTAGAATTGCTTATAACATGAGAGGGATCAACACCTTGCTGGTAGCCCTAAAGCACCTGCACAGAAGTGGGAATGGGAGGGTTCATATCTTGCATCTTACTGCTCAGAGCACCCCACAGCAGCTGTAAAATGCTTTGTCATATCTACAAGTACCTGTTTAAACTACCTCCTTGAAAATAAATGCCACTTCAGGTAAGATACTTGAAAAGCAACTCAGAGGCCTTGGGATCCTTATAAAATAACACACACTCCTGTGACCTAAATTCTTACTGATATCAAAGAAAATCAAGCACCAAGTATATTTCTGACCATGTGCCCAAATGCTTAAACATCTTTTCAAATATGACTGACTCCCAGCATTTCTGCAAAAATTCTTTAAATCCAAAGCATGACAAGCTTTTGAAACATTACCCTTTGGGCCAACATAATGCCATCTCAAATATTTTATGTCGAGCCTTACCAGTCCTGGCAGGGGCCTGGCTTCACAGCTTGAAAATCTGTGCAGAGACAAACATCTGGCAGCAATCTGGATGTGGTTTCTCTTCAGCTGCCTGATTAACACCACACACTGGGCTTGGATAGCCACTATCTCAGACACTTCCTGATGCCTCTAACTGGGCTCCCTGGGGGAGGATGGTAATAAACCATAAAAACATATCCATAGAGCAGTCTCTGGAACAGATTAGTCTTTTTGTCAATATTCTTCATTTGTAAAATGTAGGACCTGGATTCTAGTTCCTCTGACAGCAACAGATGTGTGACTAGCAGAAACAGGTTCACAAAGAATGAAAACAAAACAAACCTGTTTTTCCCTGCAACTCCTTCTATCCATTATCTGGTATCAAGACTTCCTGGCAAAAAACAGCTGACAGACTACCAGAGGGGGAAAAAAAGCAAACAAACAAAACACCAACACACACAAAAAAAAAAAAAAAAAAACACAAACAACCACAAAACACAAGCCACACTACTCTAAAACACCAACAAAACCCAGAGACTGCAGTTGCTATAAGATGTGTCCTATGTAACCCAAAATGACTGATGCCACTGCCAGCCATCTTCTGAGCCATTCCATAGCAGAAGGGAAGCTCTTGTGACACAGATACACACCTACTAGATACTGACAGACAGAAACAACGTAGATTTTTGCTATTATAGTGGATGGAAAGGGATCCAAGAGCTTTCACACTATGAATGTCACCATGCTCCTATGTGGTCACTGCCATCAGGAACCAAAGATCATTTTCTCGAAGGCATCACCAACCTGGCTAATTCCTATGTTGCAAAAACAACAGGATTTACAGACTTTGATTTGTTTGTTTTCGATTGTGGTTTGTTGGTTGTTTCTTCAAGGTTTGTTTGGGTTTTGATTTTGTTTGTTGTGGGTTTGTTTTTTTATTTTTTTAGTTGTGGAGTGGGTTTTTCCTCTTGTTTTGCGGTTGGTTTTTTTTTTGGGGGGGGGGGGGGGGGGGGGTGGGGGGGGTGAGGGTTGGAATTTTTGCTTGTTTGCCTGGCATGGTGGGTAAGAGACAAACCATATCTGTGGAAAAGTGCAGGGTAGCCTAAAAATCAAATTGAAAGTGCGAACAGCTACAAGAAATTTTTAGACCCTATCAGAAAGTGAGGATCTCACCATAACATCTGCAGTACCACACAGTCTTAGAAAGGGGAGAAAGCAAGACAGGAGCGAAGTAAACAAGGATCAGAGGCTTCTGAGATGAATGCAATGAAATTAGTATAAGACATAAGGCTAAATCTAACCCAAATAATGTCAATGCATTAAGAAGAATGGAGCACCCAAGTAGTGTTGACACTGTTAATAACACAAGTTGACACATCTCCTAATATATTAGGTACAAATATTTTTTCATGAAATATCAGACATGCATGACTTCTTATCCCATTGATTTTATTCCCTTTTCTGCTAGCAAGGGGATTGAGTTAAGATCCAGTCCAGCCACTGAGCTTCTTTCCATCGACTTTTATGAGCTCTGGCTCAAGCCCATCTTGTCATGGTCAATGTGTGGTTTACAGTATTTGTCTTGTCATCGTCCAAAGAGAAGATTATTTCAGTGTTTTGTATATGCATTTGCTGTATCAGAGAGAAGGCAGATTTTGCTAGCAGCAGTATAAAATAGCTGGGAGGAGAAGAGACAGAATTAATTTTGGACCTTAACAAGCCAAATTACTGAGCTATTCAGTCAGTAATTAACATTTTGGTATATAATATTGGGTTCTAAAGTCTCAGAATGCACCCAGGTCCCCTGCATAGTACAGTGGGAGGGGCAGTGGGAAGGGAGATAGGGCAGAACAAGCCAGCCTTGCACATGCATAGCCAAACTTGGCATCAGACTTTCTTTAAGGCTGGACATGTGGTTTTAGTGTACCAAGAGTGGAACAGGATGTTGTGGATTAATTCAAATTATGACTAATACAAATGACAACAGGTCTAATAATTTCCTATGTTGTTTCAGAGCTGCAAAGAGAACAGGCATCATAGTGCAGCTAAAATAGAGTTCAGAGGTCTGTGCAAGAGAGAGCATTTCTCTTCCATGCTTGAGCTAACTCATTAACTTAGAAAAGTAATCCATTCTTTTACAATATTAGTATACTTAAAGCACCTTTTCTGTGTGTAGATTTCAGGGCATCACAATCTAGAGTCATTTGTTTAACAGAGTCCAGATAATTTGTACTAGCAACACTGTACAGCAACTGCCTACTTGTGGGAAATGCAAAAAAGGAAGGAAAATTGTAAGGAGAGCAAAAGATATTGAAGAAGCTTCTACAAACACGATGTTTAGTTGATGCAATTATGAGAGCATGGGTTAGTTTGGTTTTGGAGTTTAAGAAAGTACAGTATGGAGACAAATTCTCTAATATTCAGCTTAAATTAACCACTTTTTGAACACTAAATGGTGTTCAGAAAAGGATTTGTCTTGCCCACCTATGCTATGTGTTCTAACATAACCTGCTAATACAAGCATCTTCACTTTTATCTGAAGGAGTGAGCGACCTCCTGCTCTTCCATACTTTTTCTCAGCAATGATAACAGTGTGATACTACCAACACTATCACCAGCCACTTCCTCCTCCTCCTTCCAAGGCATTGTTTTTTCATGTTTGCTCTTATTTCTTCTGTCATGCACACAGTACACCATCTTACACTTCCAATTTTGTATGCTCTCTTCAGATACAGTCATTGAGAAAGTATTTTAACATTTGTTTATATTTCCATACTATAATTCCCAATGAATTTTCATTCTATTTTGTTTTTGTTTTTCAAAACTGAAGCAAAACAGTGAGGAGGAATAATTCCCAGATAGCTGCATATTTTGAAGGCACGTGCAGATAAGCTTTATAATTATATTCATTATTGATGTGCAATACACCACCATTTTGCAAAACAACAATCAAAATAGAAGAATTTTTTTCTATTTTATAGACCACTTTAAAATATTCATACCAGGCTCTGTAGTTTCTCATCCTTGCCTCAGTCAAAGCTTTTCAGTGTTTTTTGTGATGTCTGCAAATACACTTTCTGCATCCACATTAGGCTTGAAAGCTGTATATGAAATGCCAGCCTTTCTTTCTCTAACTTAACATTGATCTAGCCACTAAAGCAGAAAAGCTGTTCTCATTGCTGATAGGCATACTATACAAAAAAAAAAAAAAAAAAAAAAAAAAAAGGAAAGGAAATGATCTTCACAGAAAGGTGACAATCCACCTCGAAATCAGTCTTAAAAAATACCAAGGAACCACCCTAGTCTAGAATATAAGGCAGGATAACTTTCCAGAAGTTGTTGTGCCATGTGTTTTCCTAGATAGATGGTTCCTATGATGTGGTTTTTACAGTCCCTTTTTCCACCTCCAATGTTGAATTCACTTTTGCTGCCTAAGAAAACAACGCTATATGGGACAAATCTCCACAAGTTGCTTTTACCAGTAAGTGTGAACTAAAGAAAGCACAATACCCTACAGACAATGTAACGTTTTAAAAGTCATCTATGATGACTCCTAAGAAGCTGTGCATAAATAAGCATTGTCTGATGATGTTTCAGTAACTTATAAACACTGCTCAAACAATTTACAAAGCATTAGTAATACCAAGGCCTACTAGCAATACATTCATTTTAAGACACAGAACATCACTTACTGAACTGGTTTACATATGTTCAATAAATCATTTATAACGAACTGTGAAACTCTTCAAAAAAATAAACACAATAAATTAAGTTCATTTGGTAAATGTGGTTATTGACTAGCTATTTAATAAAGCACTCATAACAGACCATATGAGGCATCTGTCTATAGCACCACATGCTTACTAAACTATTCACCACTGAATTAGGCAACCTTTAATAAAAGCACTAAAGATTATTGACCTGCTCTAGTAGTTAACTACATCATTCATAACATATTTAATGAAAAATTTATTCCAAGTTAGGCAGCGCCCTAAACAAACACGTTTTCACAGCTGTTGAAGTAGCACCCATCTATGTAACGACTACTTCATAGCCTAGAATGAATGTGTTCCCAATTTATAGGCTATCCAGAGTTCAGACAGTTGAAACCTTAGATATCCAAATGCATGTCCTTGGCTAACAGAACTGGACAGCAGGGGCAGAGAAACACCATGTGAGCACCATGCCCCTGGAGTCTTTCAGAGTAAAATTCCTGCTTTCTTTGGTCCTGGATGGATCCTCTAAAATATGGGGCTGTTTCTCACATGTCCTTGAACTTCTGCAACTCCCCTAAGACTCGCTAGTTTTGCTTGCAAATTTTCAAAGCTTAAGTTCTCTTTCTATAATGTATTTATGCCTTAGCAGTGAGCAATGTTTTGGACTCAGTGTGAGAAAAGGAGTTGGCGCAGTACCTTTAAATAGAACACTTAAATTACAGTTAAAAGGTCAAGATCCCAGCATTTTCTATCACCTTAAAAAGTTAACCAGAAAAAATATTTTTCTTCAACAAGTAAGGCAGAATTAAATGCTTTTTTTTTTTTCTGTTTTATGAAGTTACCATTTGCATGGAATTTGATTCTTTATTCAAAAGTCATTCACGCCCACAAGTAAAAGATGCAGGTGCAACCACTGCTACATTTCCTGACTACCAACCACTACCCACCTTGGCACATAGCTTTGTCACTACATCTGATTTCAATGAAGATGTGCTTTTTTTCTTGGAAATGCTGTGCAGAGCATTAGCTTGTTACTTTGCAGCTTAAATAACAGAAAAGCTTTGCAGAATTCAATCCTGTTCTTCCTTGCTCCAGTGAACCCTTGCTGAAGTTAATGAAGCTGTGCCACTTTACTTAGAAATCTGGGTAGTGGTAGCAGATAAAATACATAAAGCAGCAAAGTTTATCTTCTATATTTTTAATGAGCCCTGTTCTGCTTTCCATTTATACCATGGAAATGTGTTCTGGCTTAGAAAAGGACCCAAGCCTATTTGCAACACCTCTGCAGGGTGACTCAGTACTGCTCAAAATACCTGCTGTGTTTATTTCTCTGCCTCAGCACCATTATCTTCTTATTCTTTTCCTATTTAAAAAAACTTCTTTAACTTT
The DNA here is from genome assembly GCF_000691845.1 of Merops nubicus. NCBI lineage: Eukaryota > Metazoa > Chordata > Aves > Coraciiformes > Meropidae > Merops > Merops nubicus. The sequence continues at coordinate 51,777 of NW_008586639.1, read as the reverse complement.
GACTTCTGGAAAAACACAGCTTCCTTCCACAGCAACACAAGAACATAAAATGGCTTAAAATTCCTGCACGGCTGGTAAAATGCTTACGGTAAAATAAACCCCTTACACCAGGACCATCAATTAGTCTTCTTACTGAAGCTATATGATCCCTCATGTATCTGCCCTGGAAAGACATTGCTACAGTAAGACAACCCTGGTGATTCAATATTTTTGAGTAAGAGTAGAAGCAGCACTTTTTAAACCTAAAAAACAAACAAACAAAAAAACACACACTACACAACCACTTTGTTATGATACTCCTGTAAAAAGCAGTGCTTAAGAAAAAAGTAAGGTCCTTTCTTCTGGGCAGCATAGGTCAAGCCTCACAGAAAGCAGACTAATTAACCCCATTTAAGGGCAGCCAGAGCTGACCTTGTACAAATTTCACAGAAATACGTAAAAGCCTAAACAAGAACAATACCAAATCATAGAAGAGACTAAGATGACTTCAAATTCTTGTGGCTGATCGAAATTTTCTGTTGTTGTTATATCCTATGCATTGAAAAAAAAAAAAAATAAACCACACCTTGTTCTATTAAGAAAAAATAAAATATCTGCACTTTTCCACTTTCATAGATTCTAACTCTAACTAGATGGCTCAGAAAGCAGCAGATTTACAAAGACCATTCTGAGATGCTGCCCTTGACAGCTAAGCTAGACTTGCACTTAATACAACCACTTGGCAACCAAACTGTTGTTTTGCTTTGACAAAAAACAAACAAGAGACAATAAACTGGATTTAAGACAGGATTCTGTTCTGACTTATGTCCAGTCTCTGCTTATTATTTTGTTAGATTTTTTTTTTTTAGTAATTATTCCTTAGAATACCAGAGGGTGCTGAAAGAGAGACAACAGTATTGTTCAATCCAGGTGTTCAATAAAGGCAACAGAGATGTTTCAGTTGTTCTTTAGGCAATATCCTTTACTAAAAGGGGATTTTAAAAGATTCTGAAGAGAGGAAAAGCAGTATCAGTATCTCTGGGTATAGCTCTAGAGCTATACCCAGAGCAGAAAAAATTCTGATCTGCTAAGCACAGTAACAACAACCAAGCCAAAAAAACTGACAGAAAAGACTATTTATTTACAGCTTCTTTAAGGTGGAATGAAGACCTTTCAGTTGAGAAAGCTAGAATGTTTTGTTGCTTTTGAATATGGAGGTCTGAACTGATGAAAACAAAGGGCATGTAGTGATAGGTCAAGGGGTAACGGCTTTAAGCTGAAAGAGGGTAGATGTAGGTTAAATGCAAAGAAGAAATTCCTCACTGAAGTGGTGAAGCACTGGAACAGGTTGCCCAGAGAGACTGTGGATGCCCCCTCCCTAGAAGTGTTCAAGGCCAGGTTGACTGGGGCTTTGAGCAACCTGATCTAATGGAAGGTGTCCCTGCCCATAGCAAAGGTGTTGGAATTAGAGCTCTTCAAGGTCCCTTCCAAACTAAATCCTTCTATGATTCTATGAATACAGGATTCAAATAGAGCCTTTGGGAAAAACAGGGCAAGGTGAGTCATGAAATGCAGTAGCAAGAGTTGAAAAGAGATGGGCCGAGTTTGCACTCACTGTCTCACAAACCATCAGACTACTAGAAGCTTATTGGTTTAGCTAGATTGTCCTAACTGAACACAGGCAGAAAAAGAAGAGTTACACTCCACCACCTCAGAAAATTCTCAGCTGAACACATTATGCATGAACAAATTAAATTTAGGCTCTAGGACAAAAAAAAACCCTGCCACATTAAAATTTGCTGCCACATATAATCCTTCAAGACTTCTTAAGAGTACTGCAAACTGTAATTCCTTTCAAGAGAAGCCTGCACTTAATTGAAAAGAACTTAACAAATGATCAAGAATGTTACATTCAGGTTAACCAGTCAGTAATTTATTCATGCTCTAAACCAATTGGTAATAGTTCCTCTACTTAAAAACACCCAACTCACACCTTCCAATGTTTTTGCCTTTTGGAGGTAACACCAAACCACCTCAGCAAGATTAAAGACAAAACCAAATATACTTGACCTGCCCATAGGTGATTATTCTGTTAGCATGGCTTCTAGACATGTTTCAATACATCTGCTACATGTATTATACTAAAATTGACATTATGAATGGCAGCAGCATCATTGTAGAAATCTCAAAACTGGGGAATAATTAAGAGTGGGAGACCTCTAGACATGACCTAGCCAAACCTCCTGCCTAAAACAGGCCTAAATTTTAAGGTACATCAGCTTGTTTGGGGCCTTGTCTTGCTGAGTTTTTAATATTTCCAAGGCTTTTTATGCCAGGCCCCTGTACCAGTAGTATTCCAGCCCTAGCATGAATTTTTTCTCATTATATTTAACTGGTGTTTCCTTTGCTGCAACTTGTGGCTGATGATTCTTTCCACTGTGCTCCTCTGAGAAAAGCCTGTCTCCATCTTCTTTAACCCTTCTGGAGGTAAAAGACTGCTAGATGCTACACCCTAGGTCCTTGTTTCTCCAGGCTAAGCACACCCAGCTCCCTCAGATTCTTCTCATAAAACTTTTATTTTCTAACAACTAGGACATTAGTGGGTGGTTATCAGCCTCCAACTACTCTTTGCAATGGAGAAACCCCAGCTTTCAGGATTTTTCACTTTTAATTTTAGATCCTATAGAACAAAAGCATGCACACACCAACTTCCCATACACACAGAGACATACTTGCTATTTCTTCTGAAGGAATAGAATGGGGGACAAACTTGCCTAGCAGTTAATCCAACAAATGCTTTCCATCTGCTTTCTCACACTCCAGAATTACTCTTGCCTTGTAGCAGGAAAAAAAGCACTGACCAGCCCTGATCTCCACTGGGTGTCTACATTTACTAGGGAAAAGACAAGCTTTAAAATTCCATCCAATAGCTAAAGACTTCTCTTTTTAAAAGAGGCCTTAATTAAGCTAGATGGCAGACTGTCATTACAAGAAATGCCTTCAGGCACTTCACTTATTCAGCCAATCCAGGTGTAATCTAGTGTTTGCTTTCAGAAAGACAGCACGGTCTGATGGTCTGGATGGAACCATGGTCTGGATGGACCTGTGGTCCTGCTCCCATGGCAAAGGAGCACTACTACACACAGATCCCTTAGCACGGACGCAGCTTGGAAGGCAAACATTTGGCTTTTGTGGAACAATGTTTCTCTCAGAAAAACAAGAAACAAACAAAATTGTTAGGATCCTTTTTTTTTGTCAACAAATACACATAAAACAAACAATCTAGTGTTAAAACACAGAAAACCCGACTTTTCCTTCCCCTCACAAGGAAAAGAGATCAGAAACACCTGATGATGCAGCCTATTGCATTATGCACACATTGCCATAAAATCCCACCTATGGCATGCTGGCAATACCAAAAAAGATACAAATCAGCCCCAGGAAAACATTCAAAGTGCAGTTCCTGTCACAGTTCTGCAGTAAATCTTATTCTTGTAAGAGTAATAACCCACACTTGTTTAGTGCTTCAGTAGCAACAATGAAATTAAAACAGAAAAAAACACCTAGACTACCATTCTGGTATTTCTTCCTTAATGATAGACGTTCTCCAGTAGGTGCATGGCTAATCACATTTTACCACTTTAGTGCTGGAAAAGTCTGTTTTACCACCCATATAAAGCCAGGGACAGCCCCTGCTTTATTCTCAGTTCCTACAACCACACTCAGCCCACCAGCACTTGAACCATCAGCTGAATTCAGAGAGGGACAGTTGGCTTTTTCCTTTTTTGCTCTTACTCCTGTTTTTCCCCATTGTGGGTCTGGGAAGGAAAGGATGTACTCACACCTCTCCGCTTTGGACTTTGACAGAGCAGTTAGTCAGTTGAGATTTTTTATATATTTAGAATCATTGTATGGGTAGAAAGAAAATAATTCAGAAGCACTAAAGAGTAAGGAAAAAAAAAAATACTTTCATGTTTAAGATTCTCTTGTTTGCACCAGCTCTGAAAAGAAATAAAGCATGTGTGCTGTAAAAACTAACTTTATCATACCTGGTTTTTTATATAAATTTCATATTCAGTCCCCTACACAACAGCAACCCATGTTTTCCTCTTTATTGCAGAAATAAGCCTGATTTAAGCTCCTGATGTAAAACCAACTGAACCTTTAAAATGCATGAAGATATTACAGTACAAAGATAAAAGAAATCAAGAAATCTTATATGTTCTCAAGTAACATATCTAAATACAATGTAATGTCATTTCAGAATTATTAGTGTCGTTTTATCTATAATTTCAAACTGTGGTCTTATCACAGCTGATGATGAATTTGCCATCACAGAATACCTTCAGGGATAGCCCTGGCTAAATTCCCAGTGCGATAAGATGCAGACAGTACTTCTGGGATTTCATTTCTGACTGGCAGAGTGTAATAAATTAGCTAACAGAAGTGATATCCCTTATCAAAACTTAACCCAAATGTCTGTTATTGGACCTGATTAGACTCAGGTTTCAGAATTCAGTTTCATATAACTTTATTTAAATAACAGTAATACTTCTCTATTTGCAAGCTACCATTTCGAAGCATGTGCTCCCTAAATCTGCTTTGCATTAGTCTTTTGCATCTGCTATTATACTTCAAAGAAATTACTTCAATTAAGTTTAATTACTTCCATCCACAGCTTTGGATACAGCCCTTATAATATTTCAATACCTTTTCTCACAGACTGCACTGCAAATAGATTACTAATAAAAGTACAAAAAACAAAGAAACTATTAAGTCCTTTACATATACATAACAATACTGTACATGGATCACACTAAGTTATTACCATAGTCTGCAATCACAAATTAAATATTAGGAAAGAAGTTTCCACACAAGATCAGCAAAAACTGTCTCATTCTCTTAAGTTTTTAATGCCTTTCTTAACCAATTTATAGTTTTAAATTCCTGGAAGGAAACAATCCTATGAAAGCACAAAAATAATTTCTATTTTTTTACTCAAGATTATATTAAAGAACATTATCTAGGCAATGAGACAGTTACCAGTTACATTCATCTATACATTCTGCTTGGCTAGTAGTTACAGAAGCGTGCAAAATAGCTCTATCCTTTCCAATCATCTGGAATACCATACCCATGATTCAATATGAAACCTATGATCTCACTTTTTTTTCCCATCTACAGACGGCAGGAAAAATGAGGTAAAGCAGTGGTCATGCTGCACAAGTACAGCAAGTCTCTTTTTGCTTGTATGAGGTGGTCTCGGGTATTGATTTGAAAAACAAGTCATTTACATAAAATGGTTACTGACTATTTTGAAGCAAGGTTAAAACAATCCTAATGTTCACTGAAGTGAAACACTAGATCAATGTTACCATACCATTTCTGGTCCAAGCAATGAGATAACCTTTAACAGTCTCTTCCAACCCAAACCATGCTATAATTCTATGAAAACAGCACTTTTTTTGTGGTCGTTATTAATAAAATACTGATAAAGAACATAACAATTAATAAAGTGCACCCCTGGTTATTGAACGTTTTACTGAGTAATGAAACGCATGACTAGTCACAACACATCTCAGGCTACTAGAGCTGTAATTTTTAAAGTTGAACAAACAATTTTAAAACTAATCTGCATTTGTTACAAGAAAGTAAATGTTGCCTCCCAGTAAATATTTTTTTTTTCATAAATTAAATGTTCAGGTTTTTAGTACACTTTAGTTCTGCACACACACACCTCAAGTAGACACCTTGCAGTTTCATCCAAACTACTGAATAGTTTTCCATTTTCCGTTTGTTTTCCATTTTCCATTTTTTCCATTTACAAGGATGTTTATTTCCATAAATGTATTACGTTCTCCCTTAAATTGCTTTAGAGCACTTCCGTGCAATATTTCACAATGCACTTTACAAATGCAACATCAGCAGCTTAATGGTGCCATTAGCAAATCATGACGAGCTATGGTACCTTGTCTTGAGGCCCAGAAGGAAATTCAACTCTCTGGTCTCATTTACAAGGAGCTGAGGACTTCCTTTTGAGAGCCAGATTTCGCAAATAGACAAAACTAATAAGAAGCAAGTCTATCAAAGTCCATTTTCTTTTCAGTGTCACTGGATGTTTTCCTGCATATTTTGAAGCTAAAAATCAGCTACAGTCCACTTCCACATGTCTGTGACCTGGATGATATCTGCCTTTTTGGAGATGCCCATTTCACAATTGTTCCTCACTGCAATGGTGTCAGGCACATTTAAACTGAAGCTCACAGGTGAAAGGTAGAATAGGAGTCTGTAGCTCTAACTGCTTTTGCAGTTTGCATTCAGAACAAGTACAAAGTCAGCTTCTCCCACTGGAATCAATGAATGGCAAGTCATAATAAGATCTCATGCAAGCCCTCAGTGGGGAGGAAAGCACAGCCAATCTTCTGGCTAATTCATTAAGTGCCATCAAGCACAACATTCATTTTAGCAAATACCAAAAGCTGAGATCTCGGAAACTTTCATTTTCCAATCCACATCTGAAATACCAACCATGAGGCAAAGAAAGCTATGCAAGTAAAGCTTTAACAAAACTCCAACTGAGCGTCACTTCACATACCTCAAAAGCACAGGTTTGTCACAAGACAGCAGGTGAACTAACACACTGCCTTCTAGATATGTGGACAAATTTTGAATCCCAATGGGATTTAGTAAAATGACTGGAAACAAAATATCTTCAGAGGCCAGCAAAGTGCAAGACTACAAGTAATTTTAATACTCTTTATCTGACAGACATTCAGTATTATTCTTTCAATGAAGACCTACTAAAATGCAGTCACTGTTGTCTCTTGCTCTCATACAACGCAAGGGGAAAATTTTGTCTAGTGTCACTTGGACAGGTTATACAACAAACCAAAGTAGAGTGGACTTGAAATGGCTTCTTCAATGTCTCCAACTAAAACAAATATGTATAAACATTCATGAATTAAAAAAAAAAAAATTACTGTAGGACATAGTGATAGAAATAAAATCTATGATCTGTAGAAAGAGGAAGCAGAAAAGAATGAAAAACATTTCAGGATTATAGACACATACACTCATATGCTGAAAAAGAGATCGCATCTGAAGAAATAAAGGGCCTACAAGAGTAATTCCAACAGACATGGTTCCTAACTGCCTGTGAGGTTGAGTTCAATCACTATCTAAAACAACAGCATTAATGCTATTAGAATATACTACTGCTTCCTAAATAATTCAGACTTGCCTACAGTCAAATGTAGAAGTTAAGCAATGCAGATATTTTGTGGTACCTGGAGATTGTGCAGGATGTGGTGGTATATACAAACAGGAACATGGCCCAGGGGTATTTTTCAAAAGTAGCAAAGCTACACAAAACACAGAGCTGAGCTGATCATAGCTGAGAAAGTTTACATGTGTGTCTACAAGTCCAGGACAATGATCTCTGTCAGGACTACATGAAGCAGGAAACAATGCCCTTTTTCTACTGTAGGCACACTAAAACTGTATTCCAGTGCTAAGGTGTCACCCATTTGCTAAACTGGACAATGGAAATTGCCACCTCTTCTAACTCAGGGCAGCAAGGCATGCACACAATGAAGCTGCATTTCTGCTACAGAACTTACAACATAGCTTCTTCTCCCATTTAAACAGTGGCTAGATCCAAGCTGGGCTTATTGCCTATACCTTGGCAAGCAGTCTCCTACAGTTAACAGTAAGGGCTACTACTACTGCAGAAGTGTTTTGGTAGTCGTACCCACAGAAAAATTTCTGACCCCTTGTAGGCTAATCTCTCATTCTTGCACCACCTTCTCAGCTAGGCCAAATGCAATCTCTTCAATACTCACAAAAGAAATTAATTTTCAGAATAACTCTCTAGAAAGCAAAAAGCATTATTCTAATCCAGTTCCATTTTCTGCTTACGATACCACAGTTCCACATACAGCTATGTTGGCACAACAGAAGAGAAAATGAGTGGCTGTAGGTGGCTGATCAGAAGTGCCACTCTCTGAAGTCAGAGCTATACTGGCGAAAGGGCGAGAGGCACTGCTCCCTGGGATAGTGACCACACATTGACTATGGCTCTTGCATTTGGCTCTGGGTCTGTTGTGGTTAAGGCAGCAGTTACAGACAAGTAGACCAAGTCTTGAGGCTCTACAAAAGGATTTAGACAGGCTGGATCAATAGGCTGAGACCAAGTGTACAAGGTTCAACAAGGCCAAGTGCCAGGTTCCACACCTGGTACACTACAACCTCATGCAACACTACAGGCTTGGGGAAGAATGGCCGGAAAACTGCCCAGCAGAAGAGAATCTGTGTCTGTTGGTCAACAACTGGCTGAGTATGAGCCAGCAACATGTCCAGGTGGCCAAGAAGTCCCAGCTTCTGTCAGAAATAGTGTGGCCAGTGGGACTATGGAAGTGATCGTCCCCCTGTACTCAGCACTGGTGAGTGCACACCCCAAATTCTGTGTTCAGTTTTGGGCTCCTCACTACAAGAAAGACATTAGGATGCTGCAGCGTGTCCAAAAAGAGCAAGAAAGCTGGTAGAGGGTGTCTTAGGAGGAGTGGCTAAGGGAACTTGGGTTATTTAGCCTGGAAAAAAGGATGCTGAGGGGAGACCTTATGGCACTCCACAACTCCCTAGAAGGATGTTGGAGCAAGGTGGGAGGCAGTCTCTTCTCCCAAGGAACAAGCAATAGGATAAAAGGAAACTGCTTCAGGTTGCACCAACGGAGGTTTAGATTGGATGTTAGGAAAAATTTTGTCATGGGAAGTGTTTTCAAGCTCTGGAACAGCCTGCCAAGGAAAGTGGTGGAGTTCTCATCCCTAGAGGTATTACAAGATGTGTAGATGCGGTGCTTAGGGACATGGTTAAGTGGTGAACTGGCAGTGCTTAGTTAACAGTTGGACTTGATGATCTCAAAGGTCTTTTCCAAACAAAATAGTCATACGATTCTCAAGGTGAGAGGTGTAGTTAGATGAGGGATGTTTCTATGGCATTTCAAGATCCTTGGTTCTCCAGTTTCATCTGAATTGACCAGGTAAAACCCAATAGGATACCTTAATTGGTTTAATGAAATATCAGTGGGCAAGTGGCAGTGAACAAAAAGGAAAAACAGAGTATGAACAGCATTTTCACATATGAGTTGTGAACTGCAGAGAGACTGCCAGGTTTCAGTGACAGGTACAGAACAGTTTGTGCTAGCTGAAAGAACATGCGTGCTGGCATAAGGATACATATAGCTCAGGAAGTATTCCTAAAGATGCCATTTCTTCTATCTTGTTTGGAATGTTCAGTGGCTCTTTTCCCATTTCCCTACTCCAGAAAGACGTTTACAAAGTTTTACCCTACTAAAAGTATTTTTATGCCTTGTGGAAGGAAATTTTTTAAAGATAGACTAGGGACAGAAAGACACGCAGGCAGCTGTCTAAAATCCTTTCATTAATCAAATAGAAATAGTTACTAAAGTTTTTCTTTTGGCAAAAGTTCCATATCCAAAGAAATATTTCTTCAGTCATTTTTTTTCCCCCACATTACACATTCCACAGCTTTCAGTGATTACACAGGAGAGTAAGTCAGTCTCATTCTCCAGTCTGTTTTTCAAAATGCAAAGGCTTTTTTTTTTGGGTCGATCTCCACCTAAGAAGCACTAGGGGAAAGCTTTCTTCTGTTACCAGTTAATTACCTGACTAGGTTGTAGATGAACATAGAGACAGGAAAATTACAATGGATCAGTTTATATGTGATAACTTGTCAATAACCCATTCACAGGGCTAAGAGGGACAAGCTAGAAAAATTTAGTAAAACAATGAATTTTAATAATCATGTAAGCACCCCAGTGTGGGCACATGTTAACCAGAATTAAATTCTATATTCCTCTGCCAAATCAGAACAAACAAAATCATATAAGAACTTTATTCTTGTGTAACTGCATCCCACAGCAGAGCAGAACACATTAAAATGTGAAAGTCTTCTAGCCTTCTTGAGTTAATAAAAAAAAAAAAAAAAAGTGACTTCTACTGACGAAGAAGGACCCCATCATAGGAATTTAGAGGAGTGCATACATAAACCACAGCACATAATTTCATAACCTAATCTAAAAATACAATAATAATTAATCGAAATACACCAAGTGGTGCTCTACTGGCCTCAATTGTTTTGTAATAATATTGATAGGTATATTAAGGTGAATAAATGCACATTATTATTTCCTAAATGTAATGTCATCCCATCATTCCAGGAAGAAATCAGAGTAAACAGTATATTTGGGAAGAAGTGATGATTAACAAAAGGTTGTAGAACTTGCAACGAAAACTAAAAAGATGGTATTTGGTTTCTGGCTTTTCCTGTTGAGAATTAAAACACCAAACCTCATGGAATGACACCTCATGTTCTTACATGCTCAGAAGGCCATTCTCTTTGTGAAAGAATAGGCAAACTTTTCCTAGAAGTGAAATTTTATATAGTTTTTAAGGAAAAAAAAAAAATTAGGAAGAGACAGAAGATAAAAATTCATTCTGTATTTCTTCCATACAAATTGTTATGACCATGAGATAAATGTGTTTTTCTGATTATTTCCAACTACTCCATACCTGCATCTTACCTGCCTAGGCTAGCACTCCACCATCTATTGGTAATGCAAATTGCTGCAAAATGTACCTTTCATAAGAAACTACTACTTCATTTAATTATTGGCATGTATGGTGCTCTCATGTTAATTTTAACGTCACACATTCTGTAGAGATATACAAAAACTGCGGAATAGGAAAGACTTTAGACAACACTAGCCATTACTCCTGAACAACAATACTTACAAGATTTCATCTCCCAAACCCCATTTACATAAATTTTGTACTGATAACATAATTTCAGTTGGTTCATTGATTTAAAAACAAAAGTGTGCCTGTACAGCTCCTGAAAATATGAATGCACCAGTATATCTTAATAAAACTTGTGACACTACTATCAAAATAATATTTGTAACAGTGTAAAGGCAATATTTGCATAAACATTGGGTATTCTTGAAGCAGGAGTGTAGAGAATATTCAGTTTACTATTTTCTGAGCAATTCATACCTCATTCAGCCATGTTTTACTCTGTCCTCAGATTCAGGAACATAACATGCATTATAATCACACATTGTCTTTTCAGTCCAAGTTCCCATTCTGCAGGAATCAATAACACCACTAGAGAAGTGGTGGCCTTTATCACAGCAGCACGTGGGTTATTTACAGAACCACCACACAATGTAGTGGTTGCAGTTTTTCCTCCAACAGGAATAGCAAATTCATCCCACCTGCATATTTGAAACTGACAATGGTGAGGTAACTGCTCCCTCAGCTTTACGAGATGACAGGGCCCAAGGCAGTTTTGCCTTATTTCTTGGGAATATATCCAACAAATGGAGTTGCCTTTACTCACCTTGTTTACAGACCCCCACAAAGATCAATTCTTCCTAGTTTCTGGAGAGAGAGATCTCAGAGAGATCTCAAATATTAGCAAAATAGTAGCAAGATAAAATACATCTGCACCTCTTCTTTGTTATGCATGTTCAGACTTCTAACCTTGTATGCCATGCATCAGATAACAACCACAAAATCAGTTTAATATCTGAAAGTCAAACTAAAAATCTAAAATTTACATTAAATAATTGAATTTTTTCTGCTACAAAATAGCTCTTAGTTTTTATAGTAAAAGCCATCCTGGGGAGGAGATTGCTCAAAAAAAAAAAAAATTCATCCCATAACCATCAGGAATATAAAGAAATACACCTTTCATTCCATGTGTGAGCATTTGACCTTTCCTTTCCTGAAAAATACAGAGAAATTTTTTAAAAAAAAATATTTATTTCCTTTCAGGAAAAAAATCCCTCTTGAAAAAAAAAAAAGTCAACCTGCTGCATAGATATTGCTTCCTTGGGAAACAATGAAAGGACAAACTATGGACAGATCATCGTGTCCAGTACTACACTTCCAAAAAGTGCACAGATACTGCTGGGATAAAACCATGGCAAATGAACAGAAAAGAAATGCTGAAAGCTCTGCCTTTGCAAATTAACTGCACAGATAATGTGATAGTTGTGACTAAAAGCTAAAAAATAAAATAAATTAAAACCCAGGATCTTTTAAGCTGCATTTCAAACCCTGTTAAATCAATCACAAATGTTCAGCTACTGCCAGCAAACAAGGTATCCTTTCCTTCTGGCTGCCATCTCACTAGAAATAAGTGAGAGCACACATCTCTATTTCAAGGGGTTTGGTGTGTGATGTCAAAGCGTAAGAATCTGCTGCTCGCTGCAATCTTTATGACATGCCAAGTTATCTGACATTCATGACATGTCAAAATGAAAAACAGGAAAAAAGTGAACCAGATGTAAACCTCTGAACCTCACATACAAGTCTACAAAGAGGCTGAATTTTGCAAAGATTATCTTTGATGTGTGATTCCATACCTCTGATAATTGTACAGCAAACGTGTATCTGTAGCAAGGGAAAGCCTAAAACATCTGGACAACACGCTTCATTGCTTAAAGATGAACTACAACACAAAAAACTTGCCCCCGTTACTGCTTTATCACCTAACTACTTAAATGCAGGACAGCTCCTAATTTCACGCCAGTTTTGCAGGTTTAAAAGTGTTTTCACACCTCTCATGAATTCAGACAGAAAACTCCAGCCTTAAGCCAGATTCATTAACAGAGCTTCATTCCTTCAGAGAAATTTAGAGGTACAAAAATGTAGAGCAACAAGAACAACAAACTATTTTATTTAGAAGCAGAATAATTTTAAGAAACATTTTTAGAACAGAAATATCCAATGTAGGAGGATCAGAAAGAATTAGCTACGGAGTTTTACTAGTTTTGTTTGGCTGGGGGAAAGGAGAAGCAGGAAAAACTCAGCCACAGACAACATGGATGTAGTGATCCAACAAAAAGCCCAGTTACTCTGTCAGAAATCCTGAGTTTTCTCTGTAAGTCCTTCTTGCATCCATGTGTTACTAACTGATTTGTGTATACCTCATAAGGGACACCTCTGTGTATCTACACATTTCATCCCTGAAGGTACAACCACATACCCCCAGGAATTACTTCAGTCACAACAGAAATACTGCAGCACACAACACTGTTGATCATGAGGGTAAGATGGGCTGAGGAAATAACCCATCAGATAGGCATTCTTCCATCTTTGTTCCTTCCCCTAGGATTTCCCCGTCCCCCTAGGATTTCCCCATCCTTTCTTGTGTCACAGGAAAGAGCACAGCATGAGAATCAAACAGGATCCAAGCATGATTCTCAGCACAGGAGAGTGGATGGATGCCATGCATAAACATTACTGCAATCAATTTAACAGGCGAGGCAGCATGTGAACGATCTTGGACTTGATTCAAGCAGGATATAGAGGTCATCTCTATGGAATGCCCTGCATCCTGCAAATCTCCAGCAGCAAATGGAATTACAGCAAGACACGAAGCCTACCCTGCAAAACAGAGCAGGATTAAGAAAAGTAATGTGTTTCTGTTGATGCAGAAATTTGGGAGGAAATATCTTAATCATGTACATCAGGGTTTAAAATTTAAAAAAAAAAAAAAAAAAAATCAAGTAACTAAATACCCAAAATTACAAGTGTCCAAACATTAAGACCAGATCCTTTTAGACCTTCTGCCTCTCCTCTCTGGACAGCTACTTGCCAGAGTAGAAAACTTAATATAATGAAATTAGCTTTGCTATTTTAGTCTCAAAAGCGTAGATGGAGCATATGCCTGCAGTTAGTAATGCTCTCTGTATTACTGCCATGTCTGAAGGTCCCAGCCAGATGCAGGCCATTGAACACTCAGAGAAAACTCTCAAAGAAAATCCCTGCCAAAACCAGTTTACCATGTGACCTCAGGGGCAAATGCAACCTGTGGATTTAATTAAACCAGCCGGAAACACAAAAAACAATCATAGGTGAACACACAAGTTTAGTCAACTTCGACAGCACCCTGTAGAAAACTGTTACAAGCATGGGCTGAAGAGTTCTGTTGGTTGAAACCTGTAGGTACATTTTGCAAAACAGTTTTTTTGATCTTTGAATTACATTTAAAAAAAAAAAAAGTCACAAAATCTCCACACTTCGTAAAGAAGCTACAGATTTCAGCTGGCTTCCTGCTTACTTTGGAAGAAGTCATTATCAGCTGTGGTAATAAGAAAATTGCCTTACATTATACAAATAATATTTAGATCACACAACTTCACTGAAGGTTTCAACACACTTGTGCATCTCTGCTGGTAAACGGTCATGTCCATTCTGTAGGCACATGAAATCTCTTTTGTTCACTGCACAATAAATACACAGCACACAGAAGAGAAAGAAACCTCTTTCCAGATTTCACAGTCTTCACTGTATGTGTTCATCAGACAAGAACATTTTTTATTAAATTGTACCATGTTAAGCCTACATGGTTAAAATCCTACTACAATGACAACATAATCCACCTCCCTCATCTTCTTCAAACCCTCCATTTCCAAGGAAGAGATTGTAAACAGAGGAAGGCATAACCCTCTGCAAAGTGCAGCATGTATGAACTAAGTTACCTGTTCTTTTTGCTTTAAAATGCCATGGTCCAGTCCTCAGTGGGGTATATCAACGTTTTACAGAGCATAATTAGCATTCATGTTTTATTTTAAGGTGACAGGTACATTGAATACCATTTTTCAATTATACAAAAATTAGCTTACTTTGAAGTAATTTATTGAATAACATCTGTCATCATTTTAAAGGGTCAGTGGCTGATACAGTGAAAGTTAGGGAGTTCAACATCTTTAGGATAACAGTGACTACATAAATAGTAATTACTCTGTTAATCTAGTAATCAGTAAGGTGGCACGTAACTGCCTCAGTAACAAGCATAAGATCAACCGTTTGCTTCCAAGAAATGACTACACTTCACTCAGCTGTTCCAACACAATTTTTAAGAACATGATGGAAAAAATAAAAACACATTGTGCATCTTAGAACATGCATCTTTCTCTGCATCTTGTCAACAGAAGAGATAATTCCTCAGAAGAGAGTTTCACTCACAAAGTTTCTGGAACCATGATCAGTGACAGCCCCACCAAGCTTACCCAAGGAGAGCACACAGCAAACACCACAGAGACAACACACACCCTAGGAACAATCAGCTTCCCAAGCACTTCTGTGAGGACTACACATAGAGATTATTTTGTGCAGTAGCCACAGTAAAAGGAGATCTTGGTATCTAAAGCTTATGCACTTTTTCTAACATGCTTTTAACCACTGTAACTTGTTAATTATTAGTAGCCATCTCTGTTCTTTGAACTTTATAGACATATCTACCCAGTCTCATTTACACTAAACTTTCACACATACAGAACTCCAACATTCCACAAGTCTCATTATCAGAGAGAGAGAGAGAGAGAGAGAGAGAGAGAAAGAAAGAAAGGAATGAGGAATTTAAAAATCTTGGAACTGAGGCAGGGTAAGCCACAAGGCAGAGACACAGTGACACTTAAGGCTGAAGCAGCAAGGATGCACAGTTGTTCTGGCTTCCCATCCACTGTGCCACCTCCTAGTTAAAACCTACACTGCAATTATTTTTCTTAAAAAAAAAAAAAGGGTTTTTTTGTTTTCACACAGGCTACTGACCAAATAAACGAGAGTGTCAGGGCAAACTGACATGAAAGCAGGGGGTGTAGCTAACAGATTTGTATTTTTAGGAATAAATCAGCCTGGTATCACATAAAAAAAAAATACATAATATTCTGAATTTCCTTGTTATGGTAAAGGCTTGAGGAGTACCTGTAGACATTACATTAAAAACTTATGCACTGTTAAGTATCTTGGTCTAGACATTTAGATTAGTCCTACAGGATGTCAGCCTGAGAAACTCCAGTCTGCCTTATGTCAAAGCTAATCTTCATGTATCTGTTTCACTTTTTATCCTTACACCTTCCTGTATTAACAAGATTAAGAATTAAGCTGGCAGAGGGCTTTCTGTCAAGGAATACGAATTTATCTGTTGATCTAATCATCAGAATTACAACCAAATGGAGCTCCAGGCCTGGGCAAAGAAAAGGTGTTTATTGTATGGTAAGTCAAACTCTAAAACAAAGGCCCTGCACAAGTCATGCTTTTAGCAGGCTGTGTCATCAGACTGTGCAGGGGAAGTGATTGAGAGTGGGAAAGACACTGGAGTTCTCTTTAAAAAGGATATTCTTATTTAGCTGTTAGGGCCAGAGGGAAGATTTTGCATGTGATCTCTCCACATAGTTAAAAAAAAAAAAAAAAAGTAAAGAAATGCAGTCTTCTGCATCACTTGCAGATCCAAGTTAAGTTGTTCAGAGTGTGCTTCAAAAGGAGTGCATGTGCTTACCTTTGTGCAGCCAGGCTCCATCTGGAGCTATCTCCTCATTCCAAGTCACAACTTAACTCTCAGTTGTATCAGTGTTGTCTGCTTACACAAGTTTGTTACCATCTATACCCAAGTAGAACCTGCCAGCTCAGGGCACTTTCTGCACTCAAGGAAGACTTTGCCGTACTCATCATGAGCTGCCACAACCTACATGGTCATGAAAGAGAACTCAAAAAAAAAAAAAAAAAAAAAAAAAAAACTTTGGGTAAAAAAAAAAACCAAAAAAAAAAAAAAAAAAAAAAAAAATCTATGTACCACAGACCCACTAGTAGGGAATGAATGAAAGGGGAAAAACACAGTAAAATCAGAAGTTGGTTTAAACTTGAACCCCAGAAAAAAGTTATAAAAATTAGATTCAAGGACACACTGGAATGTTTATTATTTGGGCACAGCTTTGAAGCTTTGCAATTTCTCCATTTTGCTGACATTCTGAAGGCAGCTACCAACTCTTTGTTTTAAGATCAGACTGAAAATAACCAAGTATTCACAGTTTTATTTACTAAATGGAACAGAGTGCAAAAGTATTCAAAGTATACACACAAAAAGGCAAGGCTGATATCAAATGAATCTGAAATGAACCCCTTTCAAGCCAGGCACAGGAGTGACTCCCTGCAAGTGACAACACTGCAAGGAGACAAGCGCCGTTTGTTCTCAGCTGACTGCACTTCCGCCTCCTCCCCTTTCATTCAACACTTAGTGCTAGTGATGCTCCCTCCATCTCCATGACATGCTGCTTGCAAATACTTTTACCTCAGTGAGGAAAGCAGGCTGGAGAAAGCATATGATTACAGGGTAAGTTTATGCTTATATTTGCTGGCATGAAAGGGAAAAACCTTCTATCAGACAGGTCGCTTAATAAGCCAATGTTATTAAATATTAAGTATACAGAGCATGTGGATTTGGGGTAAATTCAGCAGGGATGTGTGGGATTAAGGAGCAACTGGGACAGCTGTATGGATCTGCAACCTTTGCTTTAAAAGCAGTAAACGCTGCACGGTCAGAGAAATAAAATAACTTCCCCCGTTTTGTCCTTTGTGCTGGAAATCTGTTGCCCGAATGCTATTGCTCCTGTAGGAACACAGCTCAAAGTCAGCTGAGACAAAGCAGAGCCCTTCACCCCCCTCCTGTTATTCTGTACACAGTTCCCTTCCTGCTGCTCGCGGTCCTGACAATGCGGGAAAAGAGGAAAAGAATGGCAGAGGGAAGCAGAGCACAGCTGTATGTTGCAGAATCTCTCCACATTCATTTGCCAGACAAAGCCAATATTCAAAAAGACAATGAATGTGCAATAGGACCATACCAAATCCATTCCTCTGAGCAGCGAGGGGCTCTCTAACAATGCATTCAAGCAACAGATAGAGATTTACCTTCAAAATGCAGGCCATTTTCTTTCTCTATCCTTCCTACCAGAAAGCAGCAGGATTCTACTTTGTGAGCAGCAGTTCCAGTGTCAGGCAAAAGGCTGGTAGAGCTGCAGAACTGCTAGAGCCTACATTCCTGTAGATCCAAAAAAGGGTACCACGCATCCAGGATCCGTTAGTCATATTAGTCTTTTTCTGCCCCGTTTGTTCCACCCATCAGCTCCTACCACTGGCTGGGAGCCAGCCCGGTACCTCCCCTCTGTCACATGACCGAGTTTGATTCATGGCTCCAGCGTGTATTTTTGTAAGCTCCAGGACACTCTCGCACAATACCGTGGATACAAATGGCAGTCCGCACCTTGCAGGTGTTTTGCAGCATTTGGAAATAAACCTGTATGTTTATAATTAATCCCCGTGCAACCCTAAATGTTCTCAGGAGAGAGCAGCTGCCAGCTGGTCAGAAAAGTCCAAACTCTCCATTATCTTGGCTCTAAAAAGTCTTATGCTGCTTGTTAGTGTGAAGTATTGCTTTATGTTCAGCCTCTTTCATGGTACAGCAGGCTCCCTTTGTCTCAAGGCTGCAGCTGCTTCCCTGTGAGAGTTAATTATCAGCAACCAACACAAATATCCTGCAGAGGTGCTTGCGTTATGCTGTGCGTGCCTTTTTCTGCAAAGGGCTGGCATACATCACAGGGAATGGGAAGTGTGGGTTGGTTTGTTTCTTTTTTTTATTTGTGCAAGTCTGATAAAGGCTATCTAAACTTTCTTTGGCATTTTCTACACTGCAGTGGGATTAACTACCAATTAACACGTTCAGTTGTTGAAGTAATAGTTCAGTTTGTATCAATTCATCAAATTCAAATACTCCTCTTACATATCATACTCTCTATATTAGCTAGGTTTCAATTAATATTTGTCACTTCTCCTGCAGTTTTTTTCTCCCCCCTTTACACTTTCCCAATACTCCTTATTAGTATATCTTGGAACCCTTTGCATTTTCTGTACTTGGCACCTTCCCTGTATTCCTTGTGTGCTACATTGCTTCATTCCTTCTGCTTTACTACACACCAAAGCTTTCCCTTAATAAATCCCTTGTATTGGATGTCTTCATCCCCTCTGCATCAGTTCAGGGTACCCGTTTCACGCACAGCAAATACAGTCCAGTTAATGTGAGGAAACTGCTTGCCACAGA
Source organism: Merops nubicus (assembly GCF_000691845.1). NCBI lineage: Eukaryota > Metazoa > Chordata > Aves > Coraciiformes > Meropidae > Merops > Merops nubicus. The sequence goes on along the minus strand of NW_008586639.1, from coordinate 32,838 downwards.
GCTCCTTAAGTGGAATCCAGGAGTGGTTAGTACTACACTGCACATTTAATAACCAATACTGTTCTCTGCTGCCAAGCCTCTCCTATCCGGGTGCAATCCCTTCAAAAGGGTCAGTAGGTTGAAACTAAAGGAATTAGCTGTCCTCATTTCTATGCAGAGGCAAACCATTCCCAAGGGCAGAGCAGAAAGTTCACACTCCTTGGCTACCTTCTTGTGCACTTCCAAAGAAGATGACAATTTGTGCTTGTGCTTTCAAAGGTCAACCATTTCAATATGTCCAAAGCATTGAGGGATTTCCAGTGAATGATAGTCCTTAAGGAGAGATTTGAGTAGGTGTATTGGTTTAAGCATTTATCTGATATACTTTGATTCTAAACACCACATCATACAAAATATGTTGACCTTTAGCTGTTAGACTTTTCATAAATTGACATATATCCTCAAAAGATACTTCATCATTACTTTACTCCAGCAACAGCCATTCTCCCTTCCTTCCCTCCTTCTATGACTCACCACAATCCAACCTTCTCATATTCATTTGTCTGCTGGGATGCTTGTATGACAACTTTCTAAAGGCATATCAAAAGTAATTTCTTAGATTGTCCAACAGGCAGCTATAGCCCCTCCGAGTTTTCTTAGTTTAGTGAAATCTAAGTTCAATGCAATAGATTTTCTGGAATAGTAAAAGTGCTCTAAATGCCCAAAAGTTTCTCACAGTGTGCAGAGGGTCCCACTACTCCTGTTGGCTAGTGCCAGCCACAAGGACCCCTGCAGCAGCAGCAGCTCTTGTTTCAGAAAATGTTCTTCACAAATGTAGGTGAAGCTTGAAATTTTAATTAAATTCTTCCTGGACTTAATTTAGAGAAAATCTAAATACTCTTTCCTTTAAACAGGGATATGAGAGTCTAATTTATTTGCTTCTGGGGTCAAGACCCAAAAGGTATGACTCTAGCTGAGATCACCATAAAGAGCAGGAGAAAGCCAAGCCTTAAGACTGAGCTAATTTCACCCCAGAGAAACTACATCAAGAAATCATCCACCAAATGTTAAAAGCCAAGAACTGCTGTAAGCACATCTTTTCCGTGAGCCTCATGAGTACTTTAATGAGGTGGAAACGCTCTTGAAAACAGCAATAGGTCGAATTTTAGTCACACCTGCAACTTTCCATCCAAAATTAAGATGGTTGTTGATGTCTGGCAGGGATGTCAAAGGTAGCATGAAACTTTGACATAACTCAAGTCCGAGTCCTCATGACAGGCTACACAAAGTCAGTACTTTTAGTTCTGAGGACAAAGACTTGCATATATGCCATGTAGTTCAAACCCTTCTGATACATTCCTGTAGAGATTCAACCTTGAGGAAAATGTGGTTGTTTGGGCAGCAGCCTTTTTTGGTGCTAGATCTTAAAACCTAATTCTCTCATAATAAAATTAATCCTTTGTGGAGAGGGCAGGTTAAACCTTAATTTGCAGAGGTTAATACCACTACACAATACCAGTGTTCAGGTAAGTTTCTCTGTACTGCCAATACAGATAATTACACTAGGCTATGCTGTGCCATGAATATTGCTTGATTAGTTTGCTAGGTGAATGATCATGACGTTGCTGATGAGGCTTTACTTTCACCTATGGTAAGAACTCCAAAGTCAAACACCCACAAACATGTAACAAATTTAAACACAAAGTCAATTTCTTAGTCCCATACTCCATGACTCATCTACTTCAAACGTGCCAAAAAGGATGAACAAAAGATAGCATTTCTCATCCTTCAGGTGCAACCTGAGTCAGTGGTGGACTAACAGATCTGCTATACCTTTATCCAGACATCTCATCTTCTCAAACTTCAGTATCAATTTTTCCTTACCTCACGTAACTCATCATTAGAGGTAAGCACTATAAGCTACTTGGCAGCCCAACGGCATGACAGAGGCAGAAGATGAGATGATAGAAAGACAGCAGGCTACAATTTGAACAGGGAATCTCATCAAGCAAGCTTACTTGCAATTTTAATTTAAACTTTTTCCTGACCTTCACATTTCAGGTAAGAGAAAAGATTGAAACAAGCTAGCGTACTTCATTTCAAAGGTGAACTCCTGCTACGCTGTCTGGAGTCCAGAAACTGAGAACATAAGGGGCTTGAGACAGCCTGCATTCCACCTTTATTTCACAGAAAATCCTTACAGCTTTAAACAAGCATGCCATATACACATTAGTGAAAGAGCCCCATCAGAAGCATGTATTACCCTACCCAGCTTCCTTCTCAGCACAACTAATCTGTACTTTATTCAGCTGCAGGACAAACATGTTGCAGTAAAAAAAAAAGTTTAGTTGTGCAATACTTCTGCACATTTTACTGGCAGGAGACAAAAATTGCTTGGCATCGTTAATGCTATTAGAAATTCAGCTCATAGCCTCTATTATTCAGTGTCATAGTAACAGTTTACCACAGCCACACAATACTTTCAGACCTTGCACGTTCTTGAGTTCTTCCCTGCCAGCCCCTAATACACACACTCAGATCCATGCCTCTCAACTTTCTTTCAAGTAAATACTTTAAAAAAAAAAAAAAATTAAAAGCATTGGCCAGATTTTTGGATCAGTTTTAGAATTTGGTATAAAGGATAAAACCTATCCTATATCTCTGGTATAGAGCTTTTATACAAAGCACACAACATTGTCAATACATATTTACAATTTAAAGAAAATTTTAAACCCACAATATTTTTAAAGGTATGAATATTCAGAGATTAAACCACAAAGGTCTGCATCTGTTCCTGGAAGAAGAACAAAGCAAATCCTAAAAATCAGTAATTTTTTCAGAATGTTGTTGTTTTGGAGAAAAGGAGGCTCAGAGGAGACCTTCTCACTCTCTGCAACCACCTGAAAGGAGTCTGTGGCAGGGGGGGAGTCAGTCTTTTCTCCCAGAGAAAATGAGATAAGACAAGAGGAAATGGCTTCAAGTTGTGCCAGGGGAGGTCTAGGTTGAATGTTAGGAAAAATTTCTTCACAGAAAGTGTTATCAAACCCTGGAACAGGCTGACCAAGGCAGTGGTGGAGTTACCAGTGGACTGTTCAGTACTGGAGATATTTTAAAGACATCTACATGTGGTGCGGAGGGGCATGGTTTAGTGGTGACCTGGCAGTGCTGAGTTAATAGTTGGACTTGATCTCAAAAGTCTCTTCCAACCAAAACGATTCTATGATTTTATTTTCAATCCAAACTCATCCAAGAACATCAGGTTTCTGTTTTCAAAGAGCAGTATTCATTTTACACTTGACTGCTGATTGTTCTATCTTATTAATTAAAAAATGTATATCATATCCATTATTTGTAAATTTAACAGAACAAATTTGATTTAAAATTCAGGGGAGAAAAAAACTCCTCAGAGAAGAACACTATCCATCTTCCCAGGCAGCTTTCTTAACTAAAACAGATTAAGCAGCCCTGAGGAGTGTTGCGTCCACTTATGCTACCACCTGTTCTGCCTGTATAAAAACAATAAGATGAACGTGTAAGTTACTCCAGTCTCCAGGAGCAGGAAACCCACAAGTAATATTCTGAAGGACATTCAAAGCCAAATCATGTGTCTGAAAACACAGTGTCATTTAAAGGTAAAGTTGCTGACCAGTGAGTACGGTTGGTTGATAGGCATTTCTTGCAAGTTCTTCAGCCAAGGATGCATTTGGTGTTTACGCCATTATCTTTTTACATTCTTCACTCCTATTATCAATTATTGCATTCCCACTACTTTCATAACACAATTCATGTATCACAAAAACACTAACGTTGTTTCACACTTAGATACATCCATCTCAGTTTGCCCTCTAACAAGATTTTATCTTGGAGGATACGGCTGTTCACATAACAGGAGCTCAGGAAAAGGAACTCATGGCTACTTCAATCACAGTACTGAATGCCCTAAATTGGAACAGAAAATTTAGATCCAGCATTTCTATCTATGAGAATACCTTCTCCTGAACTGCAGAAACAGAGACAGTCCCCTGCTACGCTTCCTTGAAAGATCCAGCCAACTACTGGTTGTTGGTTTTGTAGGCTAAGCTCTTTTACTAGCCAAATTGACTGTCTTTTGGAAAAAAAAAAAAAACAAAAAAAAACTAAAAAAACACACACAACACAACACCCCACAAAAAACTGTCCCTATCCCTTTCTGGGCCTTTATCTAATGTGTCCTTGCACTTGAAAGGAAAAACCTTAAAAGCACAAGAGTAAAGATTGATTTATTTAATGCAGAGGTTAATTATTTTGGGGGGCTTGGGGGTTGACCGCTCTCATGTAATATACCTAGAGGGGCTCAGCCCCAGCACTGTCAGGTCCAAGTTGCCTCCCTCAGCAACATCCTGCCACACACCATACCATCACAAAACTCTTAATCCCAAAGCCCTATCTTCGTCTTCTCTAGGGAAAATACATGAATAAATCAGTCCATCTGTATTCTGAGAATCACATGGGAACTTGAGAAACCTGCTTTTGCCAGAGAGGGACAGGCTGAGAAGAACAGAAACCTGTCTCTGCTTTACAGCCTGGAAAATAAGGAAACAGTGGAAAGGCAACACCCAGCACTCACCTTGCCTACCCAGTTTCACATGTAGGCACCATGTGGACCCCATCACTGTCGGCATCCTCTGAGGGTTCTTGGAGGTCTTCCCCTGCTCTGGCTGGCATCTACAGGGCTCTGAGTGGGGACAGCAGCAGCCACTGCTCAGCAGGCTCTGTTTTGCCACAAACAGAGAACCAGAGGGATGTGTGATGCCACCAGGAACAAGAGACCCTCAAGCCCACATCTTTCTTAAGAGACAAAGGAAGCAACATCACAGCCGGGACAGAGTCCAGGGCAGAAACTGCACATAGCTGGAGTCCAGAAAAATAAGACCTTGAAGACAGGTTTGGCCTATGGTTCAGAATTTTCCAATTAAGACCAGCAAAACAGCAAAACATAAAGCAGCCAAAGGAACCTTTTCTAATCTCAGTCTTATGTTTTAGAGTTCTTTGTAGTTACAGGTTTTCCACAGAAAAACAGGCAAATGTAACCAGAAATTAGTCCAATTCTGCAATGATTTATCACCTGCACCAGTTCAAGCAAGCCAACAGCATGCACAGGATATAAACTACCACCAACTGTAATTTGTGATCTTGTTGCATCGAGCATTTCAATTAGCATTACTTTAGCATGCCACCAATGGATCTGTAACATGATGACAGTCATTTTAGGAACAAAAAAAATGTTTCACCAATTTCTTTTTTCTGTCTTGGATATATTTTTTTAGTGTTATGGTCCCAATGTTTAGACATGGAGCAAAAAAAAAAAAAAAAAAAAATTATTATTTATATACCAGAAAACTGCGCAACATTTTCTTATTAACAGAGATATCATACAGAGAGATTTACAGAGATGGTCAGAAAGTCACTAAACCCTACATATTCCTCTTTTTAAACCTCATTCTGTACTTGATTCCTGACTTATGAAACCAATCAAACTATAATGCTGAAATGCAACTCTACTCCTTCCATTAGAATTCTCTCAATGATGTTCCTCTCTTGGCTTTAATTCTTACCTAGCCAGCCATCATGCTACATCCTAACATCAACAGACATCGGATCTGAAGAGAAGAAAATATCTACCTTGTTATTAAAGCTACTTTCACCCACAAAAATAACCAGTAGCAAAGCTTGCTGTACTTCAAAGAGTCTGTCTCAAACTATACATATATATTCTCAATTAAAAGACCTTTATATCTTCTGAAACATCTGATAACTGTGATACCAGACTTTTAACTAGAAGTATTGCCTGGAAGATATTTTGTCAGCAGAAATTAAGTTATAAGTTTGTAACTGTCAAGTTATAAGGGGATTTGAGGTGCTTAATGAGTTAGACAACTTTTGGATATAGCCTTCTTGGAACAATCAGCATCCCTGACTTTAAAGGCTTAGGGTTTAAAAAAAACCCATACATGGATTAAATTATATTATTGAAAACATGCAACTGAAGTGGTACAACTGAACACAAGAATAAAGAAATACAGGAATTCAGCCTGGGTATATGGATCTCAGAATTTTTTAATTACATGATTGCATAATTCTTTCCTGAGAGGACATTTGGGGTGGTTTTGTTTTGTTGTGGTTTTTGGTTTTTTTGGTTAGTTGGTTTTTTGGTGTTTTTTTATGTTTTGGAGGGGTTGGTTGTTTTTTTCTTCCTTTTTTTTTTCCACCTTTTTCTTGTTCAAATGATGGAACTTGCAAAAGATGAGGGTGAATCAGCATTACATGAATATGCTGCTTTCTACGGAATCATCACTTCACTTACTGGAAGCAATTAAAATTATACAACCAATTAGAAATGGTTTTAGGAGAAGAAAATGCAGAAGTAGTCTGATGACATAAATCAAAAGCAGATGTGAAGATGTGGATTCTGAATTCATCTCCAACAGAAATCCTCTGCAATGCTTTCTGAATTAAGAGCTAGGCATTAGTATTATTTTCCCCTCATTTTCTAGACTCCAAATTTGAAATCCAAAGGCTTATTCACTGATGCACCGGGTACTTGCAACTGCAGCTGAAGGTAATAGGAGTAATATTTTTAATGCATTAATTGATACATAATCTAAGTACTCCGGGGGAAAAAAAAGGAATCTTGGGCACCCTGTACTCATTTTCTTTCCTATAAAATAGTAATAATTTTTAATATGGATATGTGATATCACAGTAAATGGCACAAGAGTGTCCATTAGGAAATTAGGCATCCGGTCTTCAGGAAATGCTTTCACTATAATGGATTAACACGTGGCACGGGGCCACACTTGGGCCAGGAGGAGCCAACAATATTACATAACTTCTCTCCACCTGCACCTGCCTGACCTGTGAGCATACAGGCAGGAACATTAGAACAAAAATCATGTTATTGATCACATTACTTAAAACTATGCATAATGTTTAGGAGACAGTTTGACCAAATTAAGATCACAAAGGTAATCAGCTTGGCATTTTAAACTTTTGAATGCCTAGGTTTGTTATTTCTGTGATACTAAAACAAAAATTGTATTAAATATGAAGCACAAATTATAGTGGCACTGAAGAGGATTGCCAGTAAGTTTATTAACTTCCAGGACCATCCAAGACACTGCTTCTCAGAAACCTAAACTCACACAAAAGTAGTCACTTCTAGACCTAGAGTACAAGTCACAACCTCTTCCTGATACAGGTAGCAGCAGCAGTAAAGGCAGGTGAGAACCTGTCCCATGACAAACACCAATCTAGTTAATACTGACTGCTGAATCTACCAACTCTGCCTTTTAATAGTATATAAATTAAGTTGTCACTACCAATGTATCCTTTCTCAATTAGAAGCTACAGAAAGAATGTATATCATTGCTATGCTAACTTTGACCAAAAAAAAAAAAAAAACCAAAACTACATAACAAAACAACAACAAACACCCCACCACATTATTTTAAGAGCCCAAATAACTTAAGAAACAAGAAGTCTCAGAGCAAGTCCATTTAATGATCCAAATTAAATCCATGCAATGGTCCAATTAGAAAAGTAGTTTGTTTGTTAATCTTGATGATATATGACTTCTGGTGATCTTGATGTTTTGTTAGAAGTCATCTTAGAATTTTCAAAAAGACATTAAGTCCTCTGTTAACAGTTTAGCCAGACAGGAAGTGAAAGATGCATACATTCATTACAGTGGTAAAATGCAAAGATTTGGTGGTCCAACCATCTTTAAAGTGACAATTTTTTGAGATATTTAATCCTGACATACATCACTCTAAACCATCGAGGAACTCTGACTCAGTGACCTTTGGTGTAAAACATGAGGTTTTGCAAAGATAACGCAACTTGCAGTTTTTACTGGAAGTAAGTTGGCAAAATTCTCCTGCAGCTATACATGTCGTCAATCACACAGTCATTTGCAAACCTTCATAACTATCATTCCCCCCTCAGTACAATTTAAAGACTTCTGTAAAAATATTCCCTGCACTTTCAATACATATTTTTTAATGTATCTCTATAGTCACAGCCTTTCTCCCAGTAGCAAAAGAATCTGAACTTGGAGTCAAAAACATTTGAGAACGTGTAACTGAAATGTGTTCACAATGCAGATTTTTAACACCAATGTGCAATACAAGTAAAGAGCTTTCCTCCCCCTATATTTTCAAGGTGATTATCAGCTTATCATTTTTCTATGGCTGTCCTATTTATTGGTAGCATAGCTGTTAGTGTTTGCAAGTGACATAAAACCCTGATTATCTCTCAAAGTGCAAGTAATATTTTATTCCCTCCTTGGTGTTTACATACAACAAGTATAAAGAGACATATTTTAAAGAGAAAACATGTTAGAATTAAAATAATTTCAAGCACTCTTAGGTGGGTAATGCTCCTCATTTCATTATCCTCCCAGAGATTTATCACTAAAATTAGTGTTAATCTCAATAAACCTACAGTATTTCTGTTAAACCACCAGAAAACATCAAAGTTAAAAATAGCCTGTGATTTATCATGCACACCATAATACAGTTTTATAACATTTTTATTATTTTCAAAGCCTTCTACGATTATCCTTATCAAGATGTGACAAAAGTCTTCCCATAGCTCAGTTGTTTCTTTAAAAATGCTGTAGTACATGATAAAGGAAATGTTTTAGAGGTGGAGAAAACTTCCTGTGTCTGGCTTTGCATCTTAATAAAATTTACAACAGCATTTGGAGAAACTGCAGCATAAGGTTTCACCAACTCTAAAAAAAAAATAAACACTCAAGCTAAGACTGACTTTATGCCCATTTAGACATCTTGTATAATAGTCATGGGAAAAAAAAAGGAGTTTTTAGGACAAGATAAATTGAGGATTTTAAGGACTGATCCAATTTAAATTCTGGAGTCCACATACAAGCAGGATGGCTGCTAACACCAGAAAATGTCAGTACATGGATGGCCTAGAATTTTTTTAATGTGAGACTAAATATAACATCTATCTGCAAGCACAAAGTTCCTCCATTTTTCTAATCTGAAATAAAGTTAGCTTTTGCAGTTAAAGGCTCCTGAAGTAAACATGCCCAGTTTTGGAGTTGAGGGTAGAGGGAGATTTAATTATATTGGACTAATCCTACCCTTTAACTCCCTTGATGAAGTATCATTCCAGAAGTGGATGCCATATGAGAAATGGCCAGATCCACCAGACTTTTGCCATGACCGTATTTATATCCTTCTTGGTATGAATTCATCCTTAAAGAGTTTGCCTTAGAAAATATAAACCTGACCATTAGGTGAGGTCATGAACAACTGAGAAGTAACAGGTTCGGAAGTGCAAGGAAAGACATCAGCTTTTCAAGTCATAGCTCTGTCATGCCCTTTGGATTCTTAGACAATTTGCTTTGCAAGTTAAGATTTATCTGCCTTCTAATAAGAACAAACAGAACTGCACATTGCTGCAGTCCTGGAAAAATCTTTGCCTAATACAATAGTCACAAATAAAGAGTTCCCCTCCCAGAAAAATCAAGGACGACATCAGGCTTTGCAGTGACACTTCCCTGCTATTAACCACACAGTTGCTGTTGCTGCTATAGTTAAAGGGCTGCCACATTAATAAGATTTCAGCCAGGACTAAAGGTCTTGAGATAATGGCAGGGGGAGGAATACAGAAAAATGGCAGTCAGACAGGAAATTACTCCAATTGCAACTCTAAGAGCATTTCCTTCCTTCCTTCCTTCCCCTGGTTATTTTTAAATCCCACAAAGTGAAGCATCAGCAATTCCTCCCAGGGGACGGCAGCTCTGTATTAGAAAGGTAAAGACACCAGGCCATCCACTAGCATAGTTAAGTACACTGGCATCAGGGCTTGACAAAGAGCTGACAGATTTGTGTATAACTATTTTCATAAACAGAAATGGAAGCTGTTTTTCTAAGGTAAATTTTACTTCCTTTGACATAGTCTCGAAAACGTTAGCCCTGGGCAAGAGAAAGTTTGTGAATTTTCAAAACAGCATCTTAAAACCACTTGAGATTTTAGTGACATTTACATTTCTACAGCATACCCAGTTTCTTTAAAGAATGCCATTTTTTGTGTTGCTTGAAGCTTTTTCTTATGCACAGTCAAAACAAACACTGTTACACAAAATAAGTTCACTGGAGGGGCAGGCAAATTTAGCTTCAAATACGTTCCAGGCAGTAGCTCTGCTCTACTTTGAACAACACTTCTGGAGTTTTATCATGCTATTCTGTCTTTCATTGAAAATGGCTGCAGAGAGATGTGGGATTTGCCCCCTACTCTTGCTCTCCTTGATCCACACTTCCCTCTATCCAAACCATCTCAATGCAATAACAAAGATGATAGACCATGTCCAAGCTAGAATTTCATTGGAGATTGCCTATATGGTATCACATTAATATACTCAGGTAAATAAGCAAATGTTGGAAAAAGAGTACTTTTGACACAGCAAAGGGAGAGGGCTTATCAGAGGAAATTATTTCAGCTGGAAAGCAAGCAACAGTCTCCAAAAGCCAACATTTTGCTTTACTGTTTGCATGCTGCAGTTCACAAAAATAGTGAAGGTACTTCCAAGAGGCAAACCAAAACTAGATCAGGACTCTGCAAGTCTGAGATGAGGAGCCCGAGAGAGAGAAGACAGAACACAAGTTTAACACCAGATCTCAGCATGACATAGATGGGCATTTAAACCTTTAAATCTTTTTCTGTATTCATTTATTTTTCTCTTTCCAGCAGGCATTTGCTTAAGTGTTTAGACCACGTTCGCAGTTTGTTTCCAAAAACCATGCAAGAATTTCCAGTGTGAGAATCACTGGGAAATATTCTCAAACAAAATATGCATCTCTTTACAGAAACAGTCTAAATTCATCTATTCCAAGATTAGCCAGAATTTTCCTTAATTGTGGGCTAAAATGCAAGTATCACTATCATGATAAATTCCACCGAGAAAGAAAACTGCTCAGGAAGTTGCTAAACGTGCTATGAAGCGATGTGACTATTCACAGAAGTCATGATCTGCTCTCAGACAGTTTAGGAATAGAACACTAAATTTAGTGGCTGAGTATACTGCATGTGACAAAAAATCACCAAAAAAAAAAAATCTCTTAGAGCTCAGGTTTATATTGGCTCTTACAGTACTTGTTTCAGGCTGCAGAGTCAGTACTGGAACATTTGATTCCAAAAGCACAGACAACTTACCTACGCACTGAAAAAATGAGCCCCACCAGGTGCTCATAGCATTCACCCCTTTCACAGTAAGTCTATGCATTTTCAGCCAGGTAAATGACAAATGAATTGAGCATTTAGCATCGCTAGAACAGAATTCTCTCATAGGAAAAAGTTATTTAAGCATCTTCTATGTCAAACCTGAGCAGTAACCTGTTACTTTGACTGACTATTCAAGACATGGCTGAAAAGCAGTACCAATCAGGGTACAAACTAGTTACCTACACATCATCACGAAGCAACTAAAAAATGGTGGGAACTACTTTCACAGACACTGTGAAAATACCACAGTATACTGTGGTATCCTTTGTGTAAGGGCCACTAGTGCTAAGTATATAGTTGGCAGGGCTGGTACTACAAAAAGCTTTTAATTATATGATCATCAGGAAAGCCACTTGTCTTCAGTAGCAAATACCCCCATTAATAGGTTATTTTGGAGTCTAGTCTAGTTTTCATGCAACATTCTTTGGGATTATCCTTGATACCCACACATAACAGGATCCTTGTTTCCCATTTCTTGCATGTCATACTACCATGAGTTAGTTATAAAGAGAACCACTAATTTTAAAGAAAGATAGGGGTATTTTTAAAAAAAAGAAATGCTATTCAGGAAGACATGCTGCTGATCCATCCCACCTCTACTTGTCATTACACCAAAAACTGCAAAAATGAACAGTGAAAGTGAAGAACTGCACTGCTCATCCTTTTCCTCTACAGTATCAAGCTTGTTGTAGCCTGCTCTGGGATTGAGCCGTGCCCTGGGCTGGGATGATCAATGCATAGCTCTCACAGAGAGCAGTAGAACTGTTCGCTCTGTTCTGGCAGACACCTTCATAACAGGAGACAGGGAAGAGTCCTGAACTCAGGTAATGCCATCAATAAGAGCAACAGTAGCTGCTGTCTGCTCAGCTGTTTGGTGGCATTCCTCCTGTACCATGCTGCTTGGTAACCTCAGTGGTGAAACCCAGAATTCTGCTGCTGGACAGTGCTTGAGGTGGAACAACGGTGCAGGGTAAGCAGCAAAGGTGCCATTTTTCCTCAGTTTTCAAAAAGCATCAGAAGGGAACAGTTCCTCTATGCCTGCAAAATCAGAAACAGCATTTGTTTTTTAATTGAGAACATCAGGTATAAATTAAAGTCCTGTTCCAGGCCTTTGGACACCAAAGAAATGCTGGAAAGCTCTTGGAGGTTAATCTAAATACAGAACTGCAGAGTGGAAAGATACAAGAAAGAGCAGCTGCACCATGTACTAAATTGGGCACTTTTGAACAGGAGAGCAGGAAGATCTATGCTAAAACAAAAATCCACATTAAAATCAGTTCTCTATCCAAAAGTTGTATTTACTGTAAATAGCTCTCTTCAGTCACAGAGACAGCAGACTTGCAGACTGCATGAAACTGTCTTCCCTTACATAGAATACAAACCAACTTCACTACTGTCTTTTATAGGGATAATCAAACTGTAGCTCTGTTACAACTTCAGCTAATCTGAACTCCTTCTGCTTCAGGATTATCAACTGGTTGTATGAATAATACTGCTAGTGAAAGAAAAGGTTTGTGTGTGCACATGCATACACATGTAAGGGGAACGCAGGAACACAGAATAAAGACTGCAGGGATAGGACAGTGACTGTTTAGGTTTATTTTAAAAAGTATGAATCTTTAGAATTACGACAAGTCTTCAAACAAGAAAAAAGCAAAGTTCAAAGCTTATATCACAAATGAAGAGCATAAACAGAAGATTTAATTAATTTACCTAATACGACAAACCATAAAAAGAACAAAAATAAAGAGAAAAAAGGTAACAATTACAACATAGAATAGGAGGGAAATCTAAATGCAGGGTAGCACTTGTGGGAATTATGGAAAGAACTGTGATAACAGAAAGTGTTCTGAGTACAAGGTCACCTGAGCTACAGGTGATAAGGGGAGCAAGAGTACCATATAAAGGACTTGCACAATAATTCAACAGATGACACTCTGTGTGTAAGAGAGGAGCACACAGTGCAAGCCATCAAAATATATTTAATGGTCTGATTAGGACCAAGACATGACCTTAGTAGACAGATAGAAAACTGGTTGTAAAATAGACATGGAGGCATCAAGGTGTGTGATATAATAGCTACAAAGACTTTCCCAGTATCATGCAAGAGAAAGAAGCAAAATCTTGCAAACAGGATAGATGCTGGCAGGATTGTTAAACCACTGGGACAGTGTAAATTACAAAGAAAAAAAAATTATATTGTCCTAAGTGTGAATTATTCTCAGTTCTAGTAGACTGTTATCAGCCAAAATTGCGGATAATGTTGGTGTCTCCCTGCCCACTTTTGAAAATAACCAAAACACATTTTACTATTAAGCTTATAACGTAATCACAGCAACATGACCAAGACAGTTGATCTGCCTCACAAGACTCACCATCATGCTAAATCCATACACCAAAATTTTACTTAAAAGAAAAAGAAACTGTAAAACAACCACAATTAAAATACCATGTCATCTGAAAGAACCAGAAAAATAATTGTAAAATAAAAATGAAGTGGCATTATAACAGGTTTTTGATCTGCTATGAAATATTTGGGGCCCAGTGCAAGGACTCCTGATCAGAGGCTGAACAAGCTGCTATGGCTATGGGGTGTGACACAGTGCATGGCAGATCTGCTAAACAAAGCTCAGAAAGCTTGACATCTGCGTTTCCACAACACTGCAACAAGTATTGTTTTGCAAGCAGTAAGAGAACTATGGGAGAAAAGATGCTATAAACATTTTTTTTAAGATGAGACAAACACATAACAGAAGTATTACTAGGTGCATGTCAAGACAAGCTAGAATGGTTTTTGTCTTCGCCTTGAATTGGCAAATTTCACATCAGATATTCCTATATGGACATTGCACCCCAGAAGCAGAGCAGGGTCTGAAGGAGTCAAGCTTATTAAATGACCTACAACATAATTAGGCACCAGTGTGGGCACATATATATGTGCACATGTTCATCGACATATATAAAATCCCCATATTATTAGCTTCTTTTCTGTAGTTGTGAATGTTTCACTTTCTTCACATTAGCCTTCAAAATTATTTTGCAGTATTTTTCTCACAGACTTTAATGGCTTATTTACCTAATGAAAAACTTAAATAGTAAACAGCTAGATTTGTTTGTCTTGGAAAGTATGAGAGAAGAAAACCTTCCTGAAAGTATCATAAACAGAAATTGTCATCAACTAGCACTCTGGCAATAACAGAGCACAAGAACAATAGAATAGAATCTGGCATTAATGACCTGCAAGGTGGATTGCTTGTGACGGGGTTATGCTCTGCTTTTAAGACAGAGTGCTCTAACCCAAATTCCTATAGCCATAGCCTTCCTCTTGGAGATTCAAAGGTAAATGACTGCCACAGGAAAAAAAGCAGCACATTTTGGTCAAGTTTTCAAAGGCACTGAAACATAAAATAACATTGGACGATAAACTGGTTAGCATCAAGCCCTCCAATTCCCGCTGTAGACTTTTGCTTAGGAGCATGCATGTGGTGGCATTTAGAGAATGTACACTTTCAAAGTGACAAATTCAAGAGGCACCCAAGCACAGACACTGACCTCCCTTCCCCTTCATGGTATTTGGCTGGGTACAAAAAGCTCACTGCAGTTCTTAAATACCGTTCAGAACCGCAGCAGTGCAATTCATAGCTTGTACTTAACAGAGGCACTCCAGGTGAGAAGATTGAATTACTTTTCCGAGTCAGAGCTTTCTAACATCCTTTGTAACCTTGCTACTTTCCTTTCCACTAGTCCCAAGCACAGGATTCTGATCGCACAGATGTGAACTCAGCCTGATTTATCCAAATATGATACATTTTTATATTACTATTCTCTAGATTTGTGTAACTATTTGATAATTAAATCAGACATACCTGTGGCCCAATGTTTTGCCTATGACCAGGCCCAACAAAAATGATACCACCAGCAGAAAGAGAATCCAATACACAGACTGTACTGTATACAAAAAGGACATTCCATGAATGATCACTGGGGGTACAAACAGATCAATCAGCTGGTACATAACCGATGCCACCCCCAATGATCCCACAAAAGATGTGACTCAGCCCACAACAGGTGGTACAAACAGTGAACTGAGGTTTCCCATAGTTGGCATGGGAAACAGCCAAACCAGTAAGTTAAATACATAAGAAAAAGGTGCCCACATGGCGACTCTCACCCGATTGACCCGCGTTCACAAAGGCCTAAACAGACCGGGGCCCAGCTCCAGGGAGACTCAGGAGGTCTGACCTGAACCAGGAAGCTCTGGGGAGTGCACTCCACAGACAGACACTCCTGACTCCCTGCAAGTGGTCCCAGCTTTTATCCCCGAGCAGACACCTGACCTTTGTCAACTCAATGCGGGACCCCTGGGGCTCATTTCC
>NW_008586639.1:0-17163 GCF_000691845.1 Merops nubicus | reverse complement strand
CCCGGCGTGGCCCGGCCGCACCCTGGGGGGAAGCTGTAAGGCAAACTCACCACCTCTTTATGAAGGGCTGTGGGAATCACCCATATGTCAGCCTTAATTCGGGGGCTTGGGGTTCAAACCCCATCATTTCACCCAATCAGTTTGTTTTTTGTTGGTTTTTTGTTTTTTGGTTTTTTTTAAAAAAAAATTCATTCAGTGATAAAGACTAAGTTTTATTATAAAGCTAAAATACCATAAAGCAAAAACTATCTGAAACTCACAGAGATGAGCAGGATCACCTAGGCCCATCTTTTCTTTCTTTATCTTAGCTCTACACTAGCCACAAGAACACAAAGTGTTGCTAGTCTTCACTGCTGCAGCTGCATTGCTATCAGTTATGTGAACTGCCTAGTGCAGAGCCTGACCAGGTCTGTCAGTATGGGCTGACAACCCCCCAGTGCACCCTCAAACTCCCCGTGACTCTGTATCAGCACTTTCAGCTAAACCTCTGGAGTTAAAGGCTGAACATCTCTCAAGTCTATAAAAGCTACTGCCAACCTGATTTGACTTTTACCTTAACGCTTTCTTCTTAACTTAGGCTCATCCATCACTAAAGCAGTTTATAGATCACTTCAAACCCAGACTAACAAATAATTATATTTCATTCCATATGGGTGGACCCCTATAACATTATCCTTAATATTACAGTATCTCAAAGGGTGACTCCTTGTTGTCATTATTTATCAGTTCCCTTTTCCCTGTACTGCCTAAGAGGGAAGATGATATATTGTGAAATCTTTCTCAGTCTT
Organism: Merops nubicus; assembly: GCF_000691845.1. Taxonomy (NCBI): domain Eukaryota; kingdom Metazoa; phylum Chordata; class Aves; order Coraciiformes; family Meropidae; genus Merops; species Merops nubicus. The sequence continues at coordinate 16,375 of NW_008586639.1, read as the reverse complement.
GCCATTAAACAACATCTCTCCCATTTTATATGTTTAACTCTGAAAAATCTTTACCATACCAACCTTAATGTATTATTTTTAAACGTGTACCAGAACATAAATGTGTACAAGTGACCCTACAAACTGTGTTGTGACTGCAAACAGGGCTAAGTAACAACCTAAACATATTAATGTGAATACAGATAAATGAAATTCACATGCAGCATTTCCATGGCACAGTGTGGTCCACTGGTCATCATGCAACACGGTGCTGGAGAGTAAATAACAATGGCTTACATCAGAATAGGCAAATGAACGAAAGAAATCAAAATTCACACACTCTCCATATCTACTGTGTTTCTTTATGCCATATTAAGGTGGTTAGGTGTTTCTGCAGGCTTTTTTTAACTATCAAGGGAGTTGGAAGCTTTCCTGCTTGTTTCAACCAGTTTCTGAATGAGTTTCTCAGCAGCACATAGAGCAGGCCTCTAACACCGACCACCTTTCCAGATACCCCCCTAGCCAAAGCTTTATAAAGGGCACATCTACCAACCAGATGTGGAGCACAGCAAGTTAGATCCTCTATGTTGACTTGTAACTTTAAACTAAAACCTTGCAGTGAAACCAAGGGAGAGTCTGAACCCCAGATTTATTGGAATATCCATCCTGCCATAAAGATCAAAGATTATCTTACCTAGTAAAATATTCATATATGCTGTACATATAGTTCTCTTTATTTTGGTACCTGGCTTTGTTAGCCAGTTTAATGCTTTCTACCCAGTGCTAGTCATCCCTAGCTGTTCTCATGCAGCAACATCCCTACCTCAGTTACAAATTCTTCAAATCCATCACACTCTCACATGGTGCATCTGTTTCTCTAGCTAATCAGCCAAAATGGTACTTAAATTATGCCTAGGCCTGCATTGAATCAAAAATTTAGATTTTTCACTCAATTTCATGATTTAAGGAGTCCTCCAAAACAGAAAATGCATCTTGTTGCTGACAGCTTCTGCACTATGACACAATACATTTGGCAAGGTACAGGCGTTTGTTTCACAAGCTTGATAACTATATTCCCTCAAAATACGTTTGTAAAATATCTTGGAAAAGGAAAAGCATAAGGAGACAAAAATCTTAACTGTTCACTGGCGTTTGTTCTCTTCAAAAGTGCTAGTGCCTTTGAGAACATGTTTTTCCCTTTCTTTTAAAGCTTCCTTACATCATCCCTCTCAGAATGCATTACAAGGATTATTCTATGTCAGGTGAGGTGAATTAAGATACTGTTATGTGAAACAAAGCTTTTTGCTAAAACAAATAGAAAACAGATTTGTTTCCATTTTTATGTTGAAATACTAAATCACAAAAATCAAACATATAAGCTATCACTTAGGTTGCTTGAAAGTGTACCAGTACATTGGAGAAGTACTGCCTTCCTGAGAATACACAATAGCAGATGATACACATTAAAACTAGGGCTATGCAAATAATTGATTTTGCAGTTCGCTTGGGGAACACAAAAACTCATTTCAGATTAGTCTGAGACATTCTCAGTTCTCAGAGGAGAAGACAAACAACCAAAAAGCCCCACTCAAGTGAGAAGATGGCATGTCATACTTGAAATTTTTAATATTCTAAAATGTGTCTGCATAAGAAACTAATAAAGGAAACATTTAAAACGTTTATTGCACATTCTGCAAAAGAGTCATCAATACTGTTTTTCAGGCAGACTTTGAAATGATCACTGTTTAAAGATGAAAAACTAGAAACACATCAATCTTCATATGTGCACACTATTAAGTTTCCATTATAATTATTTATTAATGAATGGAAATTTGCAAGGATGGGTATTATGCTGGCTGCATAGAATACAACAGCAAAGTCTTGTGTTTCCTGCCTTCTGAAAGAAAACTACAACTAAATTATGATGATTTCCTGGAGCCTGTTTGCAGAGTGCCTTAATCCACTCATAGTATTTTGTAGAACTCTGTAGCATAGATATTTCATTCAGAAGAAAAATTATGAACTTTCCATCTAACGTTTGTCCATCTCTATTTCCTTGTGCTTTGCAGTGCACATGGTAAAGACTTTTTTTGTTCCATTTGTTTTGAATACATAGTTCAAAATATAAAACAACAAAAGCCAAAGAAGCATCAGTTACTCCTGGCATCGGTACCGACACAAGAGATAGTCGCAGGCCAAATTATGGGCTTTGACTGCCATCCCATTACAATCCTTTACTTATTCTGTATGCCTACTAACCCATTTCAAGCTCTAAAGTTTTTTAAAGTATCCACAGAACAAACAGAAGCATATTATTTTCTACAAAGTCATTAAGAAGTTTTCTCTACTGTTCATACTTTGGAACAGTTTTCCATAGTTTTCATCTTACCTTTAAATAACAGATTCAGTGTTATCTAACATCCTGCTCCTGAAAATTCAATCAGCACTACCTTCTTCATAGCTTGTATCTAAATCTTAGTGTTTAAATAGCATTCTACATCTTCAAAGCAAGCACTGTACAAATATTTGAACTAATCCTCATAACACTTTAGTTAACAGTAGTTCAATAATTTAAAACAAAGAGAAATTATTTCTACTGAATATGAAGAAAAAACTAATTCCAAAAAAAGGAAACAAATATGGCAGACATCCACTATCCTGAACAAGCAGATACCATAAAGCAGTAGAGCTTTAGAGACAACCAACCCCACACAAGTGAAAATATTCTGAAATGTGTTAGTACTAGAAAAGCTAGCCCTACACACACGGTGTTTTGAGAACAGAAACACCTGTAGTAACACTGAACCAACCATCGTTCATTTATGAACCAACCTTAATGAGCACATCCTACTCCTTCCACACTCACCTAGTATTAGACAAACTCTCAACTTGCTCTCCTTCATGCAAACCCTGAGTGAAGAGCTGTCCATATAGAAAGCTACTCCCTCACATGGGTTAAATCTGTATTGGCCATGGAGGGCAACCTGCGAGTTAAGCCTTTAGCAGGAAAGAAACAACCCCACCCTTTCCTGGGGACTCACAAGTCAGCTGTGACTAGCGTGCCTAGAGCTTCTGTTCTGCAGCTATTTTGCCAAAGCAAATATATTTTTCATGTCCTACCTGTTCACTTCTTCAGTAACTACAGGAGATTTACAACTTCCATCACAGCTATACACATTTAAGCATTTTAAGCACCAGGTTTTCAAAGGCATATACCACATCTACTACAACCAGATTCAGACATCTATCTCTGTTGCTCTAGGCCTTAATTCTGTGCAATCCATCATTGCCCAATTCCAGGTAGAGTTAATCTGAGGATTTGGCACCAACAGCTCATTTGTGTCATTTCCTGCAGTCAGGATCTCTTTTCCTCTCCTGGCTCTCTCTGTATGGATTGGCTTCTTCTTGCCATTATGTTAGATTCACATATTTCAAATCCATCCCCATTTACTGCTTACTGCTGGGACTCTGTTCAGTATCTCATTTCACCTTTAATTTAATTTTAAAGTAGATGCTAGAAAACCAAGGTAGACAATTGGAATCTAATTTAGGTAATCAAACTATGCTGGCAGCTGACCACTTACCTATAGATACCATGAAAAACTCCTATTTCAAATTCAGGCTCAGAAACTGCCCAAGTTTTTCACCCTCCTTGCCACTTGTACTCGCTATGTAAGAGAATCTCTCCCAGATTGTTTCATACAAACTGTGTCCCAGATCTGCAGGCCTGAACACTTGACTGCAAAAGGGAAAGATGTGGGAGGCAAAAGACACAGACATGTTTTTTCCCTGGGGAATCTTAATTGCTTTTGTAGCACATTAATGACATTAACTGCTTTGGAAGTGCCAAGTTTTTTATCATTACCAGCACAAACAGTCATGGAGGAAAGAAATAGCCTGAGCACTGTACTTCATATATTGATTTTAGATTGTGACTTGAGCGTCCAGTAGTTTTTTCTTTCAATAGATAATCACATACAACATGATACTACAATATAAAGCCCTTCTAGTGCAAATAAAGGATATCTGGGGCGACTAAGGGGGAGCAGAAATGGAGCTTTTTTTTTTCTAATATGTTTTTATAGTGTAGGAACCTCAACCCACCTATTATGTATTCACTTGAGCCCATACTGGTTTTATTCCATTCTGAAATTACCTTGGTTCAGTTAGAAAGCACTGCTCTCAGTGCTTATCAGTGAGGTGGATAAATACAAAGGATAAGATGGCAATTAAAGGTTGCTTTTCTCCCCAGCTTCTACAGTTTCTCCGTACCAGCAGACACAGTCAGAGGACTACAGTGCCATCTCTCTCTCTGAGCAATGTTTGCAAAACCATTTAACCTGCCTTCATCACAGGATAAGGTTATTGTGAGGGTGAATTATGTTAGTGTATGCGAAGCAGGCAATCATTACAGCTATTGTACATCCCACCATCTCTTTTATATAGCTAAAACAGCTGCCCCACTGCCATTTTGCTGTGGCTTCCAGTTTCAGTTACACCTTACTGAAAGAATGTAAAATCCTATTAGTTTACATCTTCTGTGCTATGTGATTGACATACTGGTTATGTAGCAAGCCAGAACAACTAACTGCTGCAGAAACAGTGGTGCTGGATTACAAGGGAATAAAGCTGAGATAGGCAGACAGACATGCTTAGCTGTCATACCTCATGAGCAGCCTTTGCACACAACAACCATAGGAAGGCTAGTAATGCACTGCTATACTCCTGCCTGTTGTGTTCCTGTCAACTTACTTCAAAGCACAAATGAGGGAGAATTTTTGCCATGCCAATTCTACCACTGAGTGTACAGGTTGCTCCAAAGGAAATTATCTGCAGGATAACTGCCTTGGTGGTGTATTAAAAAGATCTGTTTGGAGAGCAGCAAATTGGTCTGTCCTGGATCAATTTCAGGGGCACTTCAGTGTGTCAATTTTAGTGTGTCCCAGAAAGATGTTGTGGTAAACTGTATTCATAATATTCCTTCTCATGGTGAATTCACAGCGTTCAAAAAAACCTCGTCAAATGATAATACCTGACTTCCTTTCTGCTCTCATCAGCATCATCTTTGGACATTCGGTAGGATCCCTTTTTATACCTTAGCAGTTGTCACTGCATTGAATTTCCAGCTTTCTGAGATACGCTGGCATCTCGGAATGAGCACAGATAGCTGCAGCCAGCACCCTTGGGGATTTTCAGTTACTAGTCTGATTAGAGGCAGAAGTTCAGTGTCTTAAATAGCGAGGAAGAGATTTCTCAAAGCAAGCTAGTAGCTTTCTTGTGAATCTTGCATATTGCTCAGGAAGCTCAGACCAGGAGATAGTTTTCAGCTTATTTAACCTCACTATGTGACCACAGAACTGCAGGGCTGGTCTTGATGTTTTCAGCCTGTCCCCTGCAGAATGTCATTGACATTTTCTCATATAAGCAGTTGTACATTTAAGCAAATATGATTCAGAAAGTGTCCTGCTCAGCCTAAGGTTACAGGTCATATGTGATGGTGATCTGATTACATGGTGGTGAACTGGACACATGTAAGGAAAAATATGTTAGGAAAACATAGAATGAAAATTTCAACCCCAGTTAGTCCTCTGAATTCAAATTCCATAAGCCTGTACAAATACTAGTGGTGAGCAATTAATTGCATCATAGAAACAGAGTTTTAAACAAAATATTTTGCTATTTCTGTATAACTGTTTACCTTTACCATTCAGGTCACTAACTTTGATGATAACAGGGAGGGAAGGGTGAAACAAATAGGAACTCAAACCAAGAATATCTTTTCTCTTTGTCACTCACAAAACACAGCTTTTCCCATACAATCATAAACTCCAATGGGAAATTAATTGTGATTCAGTGACCCAAGAAAGAAGGAAATCAGCACAAGTGATGCAGAGCCAGTGCTAACAAAGAACACATGCTACCCGTTACACACTTGGAGGCTAATTTTCAGTAGTGCTGAGCATTCAGAATGCCAGCTAAAGCCAGGCAGAATGGTAGGAGATCAGCACATCAGAAGACCAGGCTCTTTGATTTAAGGACTATCCTGAAGCACAGAAAGCTGCCTACCAGTGGGATGAAAGGAAAGAAGACAATGTCAGTAAGAGTCAAGCATTCTGGGAAAACAAGTTGAAGCCTACAAAATAATCTCCCCTATGTCTCACTGTTCAGAAGGGCATAAAACTCAGCACTGTGAAAATCCAGAGGTGAGAAATATTTGTGGAGAGGAAAAAAAATTATAAGTGGTGACTGATAAGTGGTTTTAGGGTGACTGCTGAACAGATGCTTGATAGAAGTACCTAAGGGAAGGCTATAATGTTCTTTAACAGATAGAACCCATCTCTGCAAACGGATGGTGTAGGAATCCTTCTGCTCCTCCAGAAGATAAAGCACAAGCAGATACCCATATATGCAGCCCTGTAACTTAACTGCCCAGCTGTTCAGCAATATCCAAAGCTGCATAAATATAATAAATTATATTTTACTATGAAGTATATTCTCTCTAGTACCTATAAATATGACAGCTTATTGCAGTGTCTTGATTCAAGAGTATTTCTATGCCCTCACTTAGTAATTGCTTCACCCACTGACAGCTACAGCTCTATCAAGATGATCCTCGTGATAGTCATTACGCAGCGTACACAGTATTAAAATTCTAAATACTTACTAAAAACTTGTTTTTTCTCTTTCCCCTTAACAAAAAAAAGGCAATGTGAATAAATCTTGGTATTTTTGGCGCTGTGAAGGAGGCATTGAACACATGTATATTAAACACCAGCAAAAAATTACGAGCCCTTTCAGTTTGAATATTAGCATATTCCCAGTTGTGTCAAACTGCACATTCAGGACTGGATCAACATTATTCACAAATGTGAAAATGAAGCAGCGTATTTCAGACTATTTTGTCAGACTGGAGAGATTCAATGCTAAAGCCTCTTATTTAACTTTTCCTTTACCCTTCCTCATCCTCAAAACCATATAACAGCAGACATTGCCCTCAGCTATATCTTGCTGCTGTTTCTCTATTGTGGCAAATTTTTTCCACTTCTGGAAACACAGAGATAATTTGAGTGAACCAGTATGTAGCGGTAGCAAAGTGCCCCTTTCTGTTGGATGCAGAACATAAAATCGGGAGAAACAACTGCTTTGTGGCTCTTCCAAGTTTTTTTTATATAAGAGTGTCTTCACCTTTCCCATCACTTAGGAGAAGTTGGAACATACACATCTGGAAAGTGGAATGTTTCCAGAACCTGTGAGAAGTACTGGACATTCACGTGAAACTTTTTTTTTGCAGCATGACCCACACTGTAAACTTTTCAGGCAGTAAACTCCCAACACCTCCATGATTGTAGCTGCCTTCTGAAGGCAGGCAGTGTAGTGTAGAGGGAGAAAATGCACAAGTTAACACAGCCTCAAATCCCTTTAGATAAGTGGAGGCTTTCATCTGGCTAGAGAAATAGGTAGAGGCAATGTATTTAACCTGGGAGAACAACTATAAGATAAGCTTCCCCTTTGAGACTGGACACAGAGAAAAACAAGGAGATTCCAAAAGGTAAATAGGATATTCAGAAGAAGAGGCTTAGAGGAAAGCAAGTGGAAAGGACATGCCATCTTCAAGCTCTTCAGGAAAGATAAACTTTAATAGTTTTCTAGTCATCAAATCCTAAATACAGTGATAAGTAAGTTGCTAGTGTGCTAAAGCCACAATTAAAGAGTTTATCTCATGGTGCCAATATCTACTAAAACCTCATATACTGCAGTAAAACATTGTGAAAGAACAACATTTTTGGTTTCTTGTAGAGAAGCAATGGATATAAATGTATATAATTGCTTTGTTGTGTTATGCATTAATGCTGGTTATCAATTGTTAGCAGAACTGAGCAGCTACTGCCTATGTTATTTTAAGCTGCCCCTGCTGCAGCATGCAGATGCTTTGAGGTTTTCCTGTATTTAGGCAGGTAAGCTGCATTTAAGTTTCCACTGCCAAGGGTGAAAGTAACATGAGCTTCTCTGCAAGACAAGCTTTTATTAAAAGCAAGACAAGATCCCTATAAAACTTTAGTGTAGATACACCACTGTGTTGCTGTGAATGTCATAACATCCACACTTTGCAAAGGACCTAATCAGTAAGTTGATAAACTACATTGAAACTACTCCTGCTTAGCTTAAAATATAAGAAGTGGAGGTCTAAACACTGGTTTTGTGCTAATGTAGCTTACCCTGTGCATCCAGGTTCCCAGTTCATGTAGTCCATGTAGGTCTGACCCACCTTGCTCAGTAGCTATGGCTCCAATTGAAACTCAAGAGAAGGCCAGTCATACTCAAGAGAATGCACGTCTTTCTGAACACTTGTCACACTGAGCAACTTACAGAATGAGTTTTGATTGATGCATTTGAAAATGAAATGTGATAAGAAAATGATGTTCTTCAGCTGGGGTACAGGGGAAGATATCTGATAAACTAAAGGTGAGCAAATTTAAGATGGATGAGGTAAAAAGTTCTAACTGAAATTAAAGAAACTGGACAGAGTTCTGGTTTGTTTGGGGTTTTTTTAAGTGCAGTAATTAGACCTGTTGTAGCTGTGTAAGTTGCTAGGATACTTACATTTTGCATTAAATTGACTGCATTTAAGAAAAAAAAAAAATCAACAAGGAATCTGCTCCTCTTCCCTGAACAAGTATTCCTTCTCTCTAGGTGACTTAGATGGGCATATTCATAGCAGTATAGTTCTTCGCTCTCTGATTAACCAGATTATAAAACAGTAGGCATTGCTAAGGGCAAGAAATCAAATTTGATGGTTTGATGTAGTATGGCAATTCCTAAAGCACTGCTAGTAGTTAATTTCCATACAAAGTCCTTCAAATAGCTAGATAACAATTCCACTCTCCCTCGGCTATCTCTGTCAACAGAATTTGCTTTGCATACAACATTTATTACATCCTTCAGGCATTCCATGTGACTTGTCTCACATTGTCATCTGTACAGGTCCAGGTGCATGTCATATTTCCTGAGAGGCTGTGAAACAATCTCTTGGCAAAGGAGCTCCAAGAAGCAGGCAAGGGACTAAGTATCAAAACATTTAGTTAGGATTGCATGGAGACTGCCAGGTAGTATGAATTAGCTCTGTGAATATACCTGTTCAAGGAAAAACATTACAGAAGACATTCCATATTAAGGAACAGTCTGGCACCCTGGTAGCTAGTTGATTGGTAACGCTTACTATAGTTGTAGAATGGAGCATAAGGAAACAATTAACCCTCCATAATGCTTATAAGCTGTAGAACTGATATTTGAAAATCTTATTTGATAGAAAATAACATCAGGTTCCAGCCTGCTATCAAAGTTTATGCCACTAAAGTAGGCAATGCAGTTTTCTTCTGACTGTATGTCGCTTAGCTAGCATTTAAAACCAAAATGTGGATTCTCCTCCTACTTTTATTGCCAGTTATCTTTTCTTTAATGAGACTGCGTGTTTGAGAGACAGAAAATGATCCTACTATTTTAAAAAAGTGAACAGCAGAACAACAGCTGTTTACTTTGCTCAAAATCAGATCAACTTCTCTTCCCTCAAAAAAAAGAACTGGGCTTTAAAGTCTATTCCCTTTGCAGAATTTTCTGTCAAAATATTTGCTGGGTAGCATTTTTTCCCCTCAGTTGTTGGAAAATACACAGAACAAATACTGAAAAAAAGTACCTTTCTTTTTACTGTACAGAGTATGCTGATTTGGGGTTTCAGCACAACTAAATGCTCTTTGAAATATGAAGATCTCTGATTGGAACTTCAAAATCAACAAGGAACCTTCAGCCAAACCCTAGAGAAATGAGAAAAAGGAGATATCAAGTAGTTAGCATTCTGAAAGGGGAGATAAGCAAAGAATTCATGCTTGATCTCCAGCAAATATTTCAATGAGAGCAAGGTGGGGTCTTCATGAACTAAGAAGTAAAGACAAAAATCTGCTCCACCAACTGTGCTCTAGAAATAAAGTGAAAAGATTCCTTTTCACTTAATTTCTAGTAAAAGCAAGCTAGACACTTTTGAAGAAAAGGGAGCATGGCAGAATCTAAACCTAATTCCTTTGCAATATCCTCTCCTTTATTTAAGTTCCATACTAACCTCTTCCCCTTTTGTAAATTTTATCAAGTTTTTTGTGTCTTTTTCCACTTGCTTTAGTTGAAACATTAATATATAAAAAGCCTGTGGACATACATTGAACACATGATGATAATGGTAAGTACATGTTGCACCTGTCTTTTGCCACCTCCTAAATGGTCTGGAAATACCTTCCTCCCCCAACCTCACAGAGTCCATCATAGCATGACATACTTCGTGAGTGCCAAAAAAAAACATATACTGAAGTGTGTTGGTAGTTTTATTTCTGTTCAAAAAAGTTTTCTGCACTGCAGTCTGGACAGCATGTGCAATGCATCTTTCACCTAGTGCTGAAAGATGGCACTGGTCTTGTGACTCGCCCTGCTCTTCTGGATGCTTTTTGACCATAAGAGATTTCTTAACTACCATGAAGTTAAGTGTATCAAATCTGGAAACATACTTGGCAACTATTCTAAATCTGCTTCATCTTCATGACTTGATCTGGACATTTTCCTAATGATTCAGTTTGTCTGGTTCTAGACAGTCACTCAGGTGTCATGTGCTCACTTCATCTTCAGTTTTTGACATGGCTTTCACCTTACCATGTTATCCTGCTCCCAGCACCCTAATTGGAGTTATTACAACTTTGTACAGTGCCAAATTCTTTCTGCGTTGAGGCCTTCATCTGCTGCAAGAAGAGTAATATCAAATGCAGTCTTCATGCTTGAGGTTCTCTAGCCCTAGACTCTGTTGACAGTGAAATACCCCTCGAGTCAAACTCATGGCCAGAAGTGGGTTTGTTGCTTTTGGTTTGGTTTTAGTGGGATTTGTTTGTTTTTGAGAGCAGCTCCTGACACCCATAGCAAAGGCTGTCAAGGGGCTGATATTTCTTTTCAATATTAGTTTCTGGATCCCAAAACTTAGCACTGTAAGATGATCTATACCTTATGGGAGAACAAAATGAGCATTACTTTCATGACTTTTTGTCTGATGTGTTATATTTTATAGAGGTGTGTGGTGACATTTCCAGGACAAGTGTCAAAATCTGATTATCATTTCTTTTGACACGATTTCTATAAAAAAAAAAAAAAAAAAAAGATATGTCATCAGAAACAGTATTTTTGACCTTGTACTTTGAGATCTGAGAGTGCAGAAGACTACACAGCAATCTGTCAATAGTAATATTCTGTCTCTAACATGAAGCTGAAGTTGTTTGTACACGGAGCCATTTTTATCTTTTAGTTTTTAAAACAAAAGGAAAAGATATTTGTCCACAAGTTTAGCTGACAGCAATAATTATAGCTAATGAAGTCAAAGGGACAACTTTTTATGAAAGTTTGACATTCTGACCCGACTGAATCATCTGATGTATTCTCTTTTCAGTGTGGTTTTTGCATTAAAATAGCCATAACTTGCTACTACCACAAGTGAAAAGGTTGTCATAAGGTCTCTTTCCTCTGGAGACAAGACACAAAAACCAAACTATTTCAAAACTTCCTTTGTTTTTATTAAATCCATCCTGGTAACATCTCTCTGCCTCATGCATAATGCATTGAAATTCTGGAAATTAATTATTAGCTCATTGTTCCAGATTCAAGATCTATTTTTAAAATTTACTTTGTATTGCAAAGTGTCAACTGAAAGCACCTGGTATTATTATGGTCTAATATTTTATTACAAAGTTTCTCACTAATCTAACACAAACATGAAGGTAGCTTACCTGGAAAGTTTTCACAGAACAACTTAAAGACCAAGGTGATCATTATGTACTACTTCCAAGATAAATCACAAATCTTAAAATCTATTTTTTCTAAATCAGGTTATTCTTACATTAATCCACATAAAGTGCTTTCATGTTTGATTTATTATATTCAGTAAGTCTGTCCAGCCTCCAGTTGGAGATACTAAAAGAAATGTTTTGCCTCACTTTTGTGAATTCTTAGCTACTGGAGTAATTGTAAGAAGTTTTACTTATGTTTTTATTTCAATGTCTAGCATCATTTGCAAAATACATTATATCTTCTCTAAGCTGAAGTTTGATGGCAGGAAATCATAGATCTTTCAGTACTTTGAAGACCTGTACTAACTTCCAATCCCCAACTGAAAGTCTGGGGAAATCCCCCTATGATTCTCAGGGTGTTAATTTTGATAAAATAATAATAAAAATTAAATTTTATGTCTACAGAAAACTGATATAGCCTAGTGACCTGGGAAGAGTAAGTGGAAGGTGACTGATATACATATTCACTATCTGTTGATAGAACACATATATTTTGATAAATAAAAGAAAAATAAAATGCTCAAATTCATAGGATAAAAAATAAATTTCTGTCAGAGGCATCTTCATCATAGCGCTACCTTCTTGCAAAAAGATTGTAATAAGTAATTTAGTAATAGTGTGTTGTTACATTTGGAACATTATGGGCTTAATTTGGTCACCCACATATAGTACTATTTAAGATGCTCTTGGTGCCTTCCTAGCCTCCAACTGCCACCCCAGAAGGCCTCTCATAAGTTCTGTGCCACACCTGAGAGCCCTTGTATCAACATCATAACACATTTTTAAAATAAAATAAAGTCAGGTAATGCATTACTCAATTATAAATTAAGAAGTTTACTTTTAGACTTATCAACTTACTTCGCTTATATAACTAGATTTCATAAATTATATACTAGTCAGTAGCTTAGCTATAAATTGCCTTCCAGTGTCCTTATAATCCATAATAGAAACAAGTATAAAATAATCATACAGGAAACAGCAAGATAGAGATTTTACACATCTAAATGCAATCTCTAGTAATTCAGTTCTTTTCTCATGCTACTAATAAAACTGCTCAGATTTAGCAGCAGAAGACAATTTTATGTCACAGTGACAAAATACAAAATGAGAAACTTTTAATATCTATGAGAAAAACTGCATTATTAGCATTCATAGCATAGCCTATAATGTACCGTATTTCTATTACTTAAGAGTAGCATTTGTTTGATCTATTCAGGGCAATTCTACATAGGAAGACCTAATTCATGGACACAATCTTATTACAGTGTCTGAGACCAACAGGACTATTGCTGCCTTTCCTGTGCACCACAGGACTTCTGGGTACAGACTGGAAGGACACATTCATGTTTAATTACTATGAAAATGTCACGTAAAGAATGAGAAGGGAGTTACATCACTGTACCAAGATTTAAAGTGGAAGCTGGTAAGGTTTTAATAACACTCTGCATGTGAATTATGCTTCCAATAACACATAAATGTATTATGAAGCTTTAGCTGGTATAAAGCAGCTTCTTATGGCTTAATATATTTGAGAAGAGAATGACTGTACTTTATGGTAAGAGAAATACCAATTATGAATCAAACTTGTAGTATAATTCACTTAATTATAGCTGCAGTTAAGGCAAAAGCCATGTTTAAATACTTTCTTCAGTTTGTGAAAGTGGAGAGACAATATTCATTTCCTCATTCTTATTGGAGTACAGTAGTGAATCCCCAGCCGCTCACTGCACTGCCATGCACCTCTGGGCATGCCTCTCCTTTTAGCTGGATACCCAACATGCTGCAAGCCAGCTCTGCCTCTCACACAGGGGCATGACAGCCCCTCCATCACTGGCCATTTGCCTTTGTACCTACCACCATGCCTCCATACTCGCCTCTCTATCCCATGATATGCAACCACGCAGATGTTACAAGCATCTACAGGAGAGGGTATAGGCAATTTTGAAAGAAGTTAACACACTTGATCCTTGCTGTGAGGTGTCCATGCCCAGGTGTTGGCAGGAATCTCTGCAAGGAGAGGCAAAACTGCCCTGTGCCTGACATGTCTGCTGCAACCCATTGCAGCCAGTTCCACAGCAGCCCCACCACAGGGCACAACTGAGACCATTGCCAACTATATGTTGCCTCTATGGTAACGTATTTAAGAAGGGGAAAGCTGCCCAGGTCAGAGAGGGGAGCTCTGGGTGCCCAGACAATGACTCTCCTGGAAAGACCATAGTGGGCAGATTTTTCCCTGAAGGACTGCAGCCTGTGGAGAAGATCCACACTAGGGCAGGGGAAAAGCATGAGCTCTAGGTCGCATAACCTGTCTACTTGCTGCACGTGTACTTTCTCTGTCACAAGCTGTGCGAATTGTCCTTGAAAAAGAATCCAACCTGCTAAGACCACCTTGCCTCAGAAGGTGAAAGCAAATGCATCACTTTGAAGATGGCTTGTGGTGACCTCATGTAAACAGTTGCTTGCTTTTCATATTCTTCTTCATTTTCCTTACCAATGAAGAACAGGTGAGCAGCTCTGTTCTTCCAGTACAGTCATTGCAGTGAAATTTTAAACAAAAAATAACCAAAAAAAACAAACGTTGATATACCGGGTTCTAGCTACAAACTAATCAATATCCCTCTGCAAGAAAAAATAGCATGGTATGGAGTATTTGGAAGAAAGGGTTTTTATTGCATTACCAGATTTTTACCTCACACAGATATGAAAGTATTCTTCTGTTTAATAAAGGCCTCATCACAATCCTAACTGCAGAGGAGCCATGACAGAGCCTGACAGCTCAGATTTGTCCTGGCTGCTCCTTTTAGGATTTAAATAGAAGTCTTCAGCATCATTCCCCATCCCTACATCTGTTTTAGCTGCAAGTGAGCAAGAACATCCAAAATTTACACATATGGACCCCTTTTGGCCTCAGGATACCTGCCAGCTCTTCAAAAGCCACTACTGTTCCATTCCCACTGCTCCATCTCTGAGAAAACCACCACAATATTTCATGTACATTTCATACTAATGTGAAATATATATTACCCTTTCCAGCTTTAAGTTCTGTTTAACATTTTATCTCAAACCCACAAATGACCAAAAAAAAAAAAAATCACACAACACAACCCACACAAGTGGAAATATTTCAATCCCTTAACCTATGAAAGCTGCAGTTAAGTGAGTTGCTTCACAAGATCACAATTAAAAGTTTATTTGCTTTGCCCATAATCAGCCTGCTTGCACTCTAAATTATCTTGTGCTTATAGCAATACAGGAACTTTTTAAGACTAGTTAAAGGATTTGAACATGCATTATCTCATTACTCTTATGTAACCCGTTGATAAATCAGTGTATTTTGTATGACTGGAAGCACCTGGCATGTTCTTCCTGTCTACCTCAACAATAAAACTCACTTAAACATCCCTGAGCATTTCAGATCCCACACCTCAATGTCTGATGCAACACAAAGCCTTCATACTGCAGCTTCCCATCTATAAAAGCCCACAAACCGGCCAAGCATATGGCCTTTTAGGTTACCTGTTGGTCTTCCCTGCCTGAGTGGACAGCCTTGCCCCTGACAATTAGGGCACCCACAGCCTCCAACAATTTGCACAAGGGGCGTGAGGGGAAGATGGACACGATGTCAGCAGAAAAAGGTGAACAAAAGTAAAAACTGAATCCACAACAAAAGCAGAGGATGCCTGTTGAGGCCCAGCTGGAATGGCACAGGAAGAATGAGTGGCACATCACAGAGGCTCAGCCAGGGCCCCCACCACAGAACAGCAGTATGAGGAAAGGACAAGAATGCTGTGAGATGGAGGCACACAGCAGGGTGGAGCTGATGTGCATCTGAGGGAATAAGGTGTCCAAAGAAAGGTTGGGACCAGCCTGCCACACCTGCACTCCATGTGTGCCACCACAGGAGGAAAGTGTTGAACCTGAGCATCTCCACATTCAGTTTCCCCAACCAGCTACTGCCACCCAGTTAAGTGGGGCATACAGCCCACAGGCTGGGTGGGGACACCTGCAGCAGCTGCCCTGTGGGTGGAGGGCTCCAATGGAATCAAGCCCTCATGAGGTCTGGTGGAGTCTCTAGCAGCCACAGGCCAAGGAATCACACTTCAATGCTCCTCTGGCCCAGCCGTGATGGTAAACCATTTTACTTCCCAGGGCTGTGGGCATGGGAAGATCATTTTTCAGTTCCTCCCCAAGATGGACAAACAAGTCCAGCTCAAAGGATTGGAAGGTGTTTAAAATAAGTAAATCCATACACACAGAGTCTGAAAGACCAGGGGTAGTATGAGGAAGAGCCCACAGTGTGTGAGGAAAGGATCTCACCTTCTACAGACTCTAGCCCAGTTTCAGGTACTCCCCACCAAACTTCTTTGAAGAAACAATATGCTGACACATTAAGAATCCCTTCTTAGAGTAAACACCTCCTGTCTTCTAATGTTGTTTCCTTCAAAACTCTACGCCTCCAGCCCAGGGGGGTGAAAAAAAAAAAAACAACCCACCACTTAAAATAAATGTTCTGTCCCGGTTAGAAGGCA
>NW_008586638.1:0-13157 GCF_000691845.1 Merops nubicus | reverse complement strand
GGGGGGGGACGAGCGTCCCCCCTCCTGCCCTGCTGAAGCAAAGCAGAGCTCAGAACTTTGGAAAATAAGCGCTGGCACCGGAGGAAGGCAAGGAAAGCTGAAGCGGAGCCCTCTCCCCACCACGTTGGGTCCGAGGCTGGGATGTGTCATCGCTGCCGAAAACTACCTTATTAGGAGAGAAAGTATCGGTGAAAATCTGTTCTTTCCTTAAAGCCGTTGCTGCGAGCCGAGGGCTGCCTGCGGGTGCCAGCCTGCGCTCATTCCTCGGGGGATGACTAGACATGAGCTCAGCAGCGTGGCCGGGAGGTGAGAGCATCCTCTCGCCAAACCCACCGGCCCCGGCTCCTGGAAGCAGCAGGAAAAGCCCCCGGCTCATCCCCGAGGGGTGCCCTCTCCATTCTACCCCAAATAGCAGCGGGGTGAATGTGAGACACGAGTATTTGGTGGTGGCAGAGGCGGGTACCGGGGCTGGGGATCGCCGCGGGGTGGGATGACTCTGCAAAGCCGAGCTCGCCGGGCTCCTGCTGCAGGAGCTGAGCGTGGGGTGATTTACTCCAGCTCGGAGCCTGCCCGCGCTTCAGCTGCACATTCCCTCGCCGTGAGGTTATGCCACATTGCTAAAAGCCCAGCAAGTTTTCCTGGGAGTGCCCACGCGGGTCACACCGGTGCTGCCGGGGCAGATCGGTCGTGACACGGTGGCTGTTCCCAGAGCAGCTCTTGGGTTTGGGTCCCTCACTCTTTGTGGCAGTCAGTCGCTTTAAGAGGGTTTTCTTCCCCTGTTTTGGCCTGTGCCAAAGCTGGCTGTTTGGGTGCAAGCTGTCACCAGAGCATGCAAGGGCAGCCACAGCCGTGCCCAGCTTGCACAGCCCGTGGGTGACACGGAGACGGTCACAGCAGTGGGGTCATGGGGAGAGCACCCCCAGCTCAGCCTGCTGTGGGGCACCTGTGTCTCACAGGGCAGAGAGGAAGGGCTGAGACCTGTTACACTCTGGTTCACGTGTCCTCTCCTTTCCAGGGACCTGATGGCAGAGCCCGAGCCCCCTCCAGAGCTGCAGCTGGATGAAGCCGGAGCATCCTCAGCCCCACAGGGAGAGGCTGCGGCTGCTGCTCCACTCCCAGACCCTTCCCACAGCCCTTCAGACCCAGCGGTGGGTGTGGGGGTGACACCCCTGCATGGGGGCACCCCAGACACCTGCCAGGAGCTGCAGACAGAGAGTGGAGATGCTTCCTTGGAGCTAAACATGCCAGGGCCCCAGCTGGTTGAGGATGCAGCCAGGGCCAGGATCCTGCTGGATGTGGATGTGGCAGGAGTCCCGCTGGATGTGGATGCAGGTGGAGAAGGGATCCCGCTGGATGTGGATGCAGATGGAGAAGGGATCCCACTGGATGTGGATGTAGGTGGAGAAGGGATCCCGCTGGTCCGGCTGGATGTGGATGCAGGTGGAGAAGGGATCCCACTGGATGTGGATGCAGGTGGAGAAGGGATCCCACTGGATGTAGATGCAGCAGGCATCCCGCTGGACGTGGATGCAAGTGGGACAGGGATCCCACTGGACATGGATACAGACAGAGGAGGGGTCCCGCTGCATGCGGAGGCAGGTGGGATGGGGATCCCAGTGGATGTGGATGCAGATGGAGCAGGGATCCCGCTGGCCATGGACACGGGTGGGGCAGGGATCCCAGCTGATGGGGACACAGACGGGGCAGGGATCCTGCAGGACATGGACGCAGAGGGGGCAGGCAGCCCCATGGACGCGGCGGGCGTGGAGCATCAGTGCCTGACCCTCGAGGAGCTGGGGGATTACTTCCAGGAGTGCATCGAAGCCGTCGAGCAGCTGGAGAAAGAGAGAGACAACCTGATCACGGAGCTCTCCCAGCTCCGGGAGCCGGCGCTGCAGGAGATCCGCCACGCCCACGAGGAGATCCAGGCAGCCTGCCGGCTGCTGGCCAAGGTGGAGCTGGAGAGGGACAACCTGAGGGATGAGATCCGGCAGATCAAGCAGAAGCTGTTCAAGGTGACGAAGGAGTGTGTGGCTTGCCAGTACCAGCTGGAGAGCCGGCGACACGACCTCTCCCAGCACGCCGCTTACCGGGGCGAGCTGGAGACCCAGGCTGGGCAGCTCTCCGGAGAACTGTCCCGGCTGAAGGAGACCTGCGAGAAGGAGAAGGAGGTTTTGAGGCAACGGCTGGAGGCTCCCCCCTGTCGGCAGGATAACCTGTACCTGCAGGAGAGCCGCCGGCTCTCCATGGAGTTCGAGAGCTTCGTGGCGGAGAGCCGGCGGGGGCTGGAGGAGCACTACGAGCCCCAGCTCCTGCGGCTGCTGGAGAGACGTGAGGCGGGGGCCAAGGCCCTGCAGGAGATGCAGGGGGAGATCCAGGGGCTGAAGGAAGCCCTGAGGCCCTTGCAGGGGGAGGTCAGCCGGCTGAGGCTGCAGAACCGGAGCCTGGAGGAGCAGATCGTCCTGGTCAAGCAGAAGCGGGATGAGGAGGTCGGGCAGTACCGGGTACGTGCCCCGCCTGGGCACCCCTCCCAGCCCTTCTGTAGAGAGGGGGAGTGACCCTTTGCTGCTGGTGAAATGCTGCTGATGGTCTTGGGACCAAGGGGAGGAGCAGGGGAGATGAGGAGGGGAAGGAGGTGAAGTATCTCCTGCTGGTTGAAGTCAAACGCATCCCCTGTCCCAGCACGGGCCAGGCAAAGCAGCAGCCCTTGGGTACAGGACAGACCTGAGGTTACATGGGTGTGGTGGGGAGGTGCTGATGAGCTGCTGGAAAAAGGTTCTTCCTGTAGATATTCTCCCTTGGGTTTGACCCACCCCTTGGAGAGGGCCCCAGCAAGCAGAGTGAGGCTGAGGAGATGGGAGCTTTCCTTCCCAGAGCAGGCTGGTGGCAGTATGGCCACCACACATTTCCTGCAGCTTGTTCTAGCACAGAAGCTGAGCTAAGGAGCTTGGAAAAGTCTGTTCTAAATACAAGTGGCTTTTCTTTAAAATCTCAGCCCTGCCAGGAAGGGTCTCACCTAGTGTGCCCAGAGCCCAGGGGCTGAGCTGCCTCCCGAGAGGGCTATTTCTGGCTGCAGCAGGCACCCCCCCAGCACCGTGCCCTGAGGGATGAGGCAATTCAATATCTGCAAAAGCACATTTGGCAAAGAGGCTCCACAATTAATCTCCCCCCTTTCAACACTCCTTGTTCTCAGCTCGCAATTGCTGCCTCCTCCCAGCCTGGCTCTGAGCAGCTTCTGGAAGCTGCCATCCCCCTTCCATGGCTTCTCCTCCCAGCTGGGCTGGGGTCCAGGTTGCCTGCTACACTGCTCCTCTTGGATTTCAGGGTCCACTCTCCCTTGGAAGGACAAGACATTGGGGCATCCCTGATGTGCCTCCACATTTTCTTTTTCCCAAATTCCTTGTTTATTTTCTCCTGATCCATGGGTTTGTACAGTCCTGACGGACTCAAAACACACACAAAGTACTGCAAGGGACAAACCCATCCAGCCTGGGGACCCAACACAGTTTAGCCCCAGCTCCCACTTTTAGAATGAAACAAAGCTTTTTTTGCAGAGCTTTTTTAAGATGCTGGTTGACCAGCCACCCCATGGCTGTGCTTGCCCAGACCAACACCCTCAGCAGACAGATCCATCCCTCCGTGCCAGCGTGGGCACTGAGGCAGCCTTCCTCCCCGTGCTAATCCACTCTCATCTTCTGACTCCCCAGGAACAGGTTGAGGAGCTGGAAGACAGGCTGAAGGAGCTGAAGAACGGGGTCCAGCTCCAGCAGCGCAAGAATCAGGAACTGGAGGAGCTGAGGACCAGCCTCCACAGGGAGCTCTCCATCTACAAGTCAGTTTGTGTCCCATCCCTGTGGTGCAGAGGGGCTGGGGAGGGGCTGGGAGGAGGAGGATGGTGAAGAGGCTGGTGGTCACACAGCTGGACACCATGGGGTTTTGCTCTTGGTCCCTGTGGCCAGTGTGTGAGCAAGGGTCTGGTGGGGCAGCACAGCAGGAACTTCAGACATTTGCCATCCAGCAAATAAGGATTGGGTGGAAATTCCTGTACAGGGATGGCAACTTAAGACAGTGATGGTTTCCCCAGGAGTATGGGGAAAGGAGCTGAGGTTCAGCTTTGGGAAACACCACTGTGGATGCTCTTCAGTGAGAGGGAATGATCTGCCTGTGACTGTCTATTGCTGCTTTCATTCAGGTGTTCTTGCTAGAGGATTTTTTTTTAAAGCTCTAGAAAACATCTGTAACTTTGTGGACTGTTTTATTCACCAACCTGGCATTGTTAGATTTTACCCCAGCCTCAGCTCTGCACACTTTTAACCCTTTTTTGTAGCTTCACTGTGACTTGAGTACTTTTTTCCCCTTCCCCACTCGAAGCTCCTCACACAAACACACTGCAGGATACTCCCTCCCCTCAGTAAGTGTAGCTTTCTTTTACCCAGGCTAGACCAAAAGTGACATTCCTTTCTGTTAAAGCTGCTTTGTTCCCCAAAGGTCCACATGCTCACATACTGAGCCAGTTTGTTTCCCAATTATTTTTCTTCTATACTGTGAAAAGAACGTTTTTCATAAATAACATGTCCCCCTTCTCCATTTTCTCCAGCCCCAGCACTTTATGGAGATGTTCAGTAGCCTAAATTTACTTTCTATCCTTCCAGGAGCTGCTTAGAAATCTACAGCCACCTTTGCAAATCAGAAGAGAAAGCAGAGCAGGACTGTTAGGAACGAGACTTCTCCTTGTGGGAGGGATCCACAGGGGACGTCTCCTCTTGCTGCTGACCCCACAGCTGCCTGAAGACAGGGACATGAGACAGTCCTCCCCTTGTGTCTGACTCCTCGAGGTGTAGTCCAGCTGCTTTTCCCCAGAAGAGCAGAGAAAAAGAATACTTGCACTGAAAAAAAAAGGACCTCTGTGCTGAGTAAGAGATGTTATGTTTTGCTGTGTTTGGAAAATGTTGTCTTGTTCTGTAGGTGGGTTGTAGAAGCCTGCACAGAAAGTGTTGTTCTGGAAGACAGTGTTAAGGGGTTGATTTTTAAAGTTTACATGCAAGAGAAGCTTTATCCTTTTGACAGGATTTTCTTTTGTATTTCAAAGGGTCTCTGCTGTATTGCGACGTGCTGAAAGGTCCTTTCCAACCTTAAATGAGTCTATGCTCCACTGGGGGCCACAGAAACTAGTTTGTGGATAGAAAGTTTCCACTTTATATATATAAAGTCTCACACTGAAAATAAAGGTTGGAGTTTAAGGATCCTTTTTAATTCTCAAAGCTGTGTTTTAAGAAGAAAATAAGCTCGAGGGTCAAACCAAGGGGCTGTGAGGTATCCAACTACACATGCTGTGGAGTAATGACCAAAATGGTTCTGTGGCAGGGCTGAAGGTAGACCCCAAACCCAGACAGCAGCAAAGCTTAGTGCATTCATGTCTGCTTGGAGATATTCACTGTTCATTTACTCATTTCTCAAAGAAAACAGCAGAAACAGGACAGGGAGAAACATCTGTGTGTTACAAACTAAGCAACATCCACACCAGGACACTTGGGTGGTGACTACACTCTTGTTTTCTCTGCTCTCTGAAGAGTTTCACTTGACTCTCACCCCAGCAGCTAATGCAGGAGGAAAGCAGTGCAGGAATCACAGAGCTACAGGAGGAAAGCAGTGCAGGAACCACACAGCTACAGGAGGAAAGCAGTGCAGGAACCACACAGCTACACAGCAACTACTTAGAAAAAATTTATTCCATCTGAAGCACTTACACTCAGTTAGTCATGAGGAGCACGGAGAGTAACAGGTTGCTGGTGGAACAGGACACCCTAGTGGAAGATGGGCAGGAACTAGTGGTCAAGGACTAACTCCTAAAAAAAGTAGTTTCTCCACATTTAATTTGCTTTACAGACACCAGCTACCAATGCTGTTGTGGGTTATTGGGCATGCCAGCTGTGGGACATCAGTTGGTAAAAACATACACCTTTACAACTTGGTGGCCCCAAGTTTTAAAAACCATTTCACAGAAAGGAAAGAAATATATGTGAAAACACAGCTCAAGAAACACACAATAGAGCAAAATACATGGAAGGTGAACAATGCTCTGCAGGAGTAGCTAACAAATGGAAACCGCTGTCGCCCAGCAGATGGGAGGAAGGGGAAAGGGAAGAATGAGAAACCCAGAATTACCAGTAGAGACAAAAAAAAAAAGATAGTAAAGGAATTTAATTGCAGTTCAAGTTGGGTTTGTCCCTGCAGAGGCAGAGAACTCCACAAGGTATAGGCTAACTAAAAGAATCTCAAGACTTCTGAGTTATACCAAGGAGGACGAGAACTTCCAAACTCCTTTTCTGAGCTGCCAGTGGATTGCCATTTGTATCATCCCAACTGGCTCAAGCAGACCCTGGCAGCTCTACTAATTAAATTTGTTTAAATTAGGCAAAAGCCAGCAGCTGTAGCAAGCTAAAGAGAGAAGAAGAAAAAAAAATAAAGCCAAGAAACCCGAGTTTGCTCTGGGTGATGAAGGCAGCTACGACAGGAGAACCAGAGGGGGCTGTGGGGAATCTGACCAAGGAGCTACAGCATGGTCCCAGCTGAGCCCTTTTCTGAGGGAGCACTGGGTTAAAAAGCCTGTCAATGGTATCTACAGGAGGATGGCTGAACACAAAGTCTACGTGTGTCTCAAAACCAGTGTTAAAGTCAATATCGGGGTTGAGAGGGAAGAGAAGGAGAAAAAAAAAGGACTAAAATCAGGAGAAGTTTGTCATCTAGGATCCTTGGCCTTCTGGATCCACACTTCCTTCTGGGTCTTCATCATTGTAGATGTTCTCTGCCTGCAAGACAGAGATGGAGGAAGTCAAGAAGAGTTTCTCACCACATTGACCAGGATTCCATCTGTGAGAACACTTCAGTCCTGGCAGATTTTCACCTGCAGTGTCTGTCACCCACCCCTGGTCCCTCAAGGCTTTTTAACAGTAAAGCAGCAACACAAACAGAGGTTTTTGTAACAGCCACATCTCCAAAACATTTCAGAAACACCCTGTAAGTGACTACAGCTTATGGAAATCTGCCTTCTTGAAGTAAGGACCACTGCAAGGCTTATTTCAGTTAACAACTCTTGTGTAGACATTTAGTAGATCCTCTGCTCTCCAGCAGCACCTTCCAAGAGAACTACATGGAAGGCTGCTAAGAACAAAGCCCCCAAGAACCAACAACAATCAGGAGTATGGTCTTGTCAAAAGTAATTCAGACAACACAAGACTCTTTCCTAAAACCTTCTAGAGGAGGCAATTTAAGGCCAACAATTTTTTGTATCAACCACCTCCCCTTCTCCATCTTCAGGAGGACTTTTGTATCATTTCCAAATATTTCATTCAAGACAGCAAATAACAGAATCTTCAACTTCATCTTTCTCACACACATTGTTCAAACATGGAAGGGAAAAAATTTGCTTCTGCACCAGTGCTTTCTCTTTTTTGAATCATGACAAACACAAAACAGCTTCTGAGTATTTGTAAACCACTGTTTTGACCAAAGCCAAAGTAGATTTCACTGTCCCTTTGAGATTTCAGCAGTGCTACAAGGTGTGTAATTCCAAGAGCTGTAAATAAACCCAGGCAGCTCAAACCATCTCTCATCTGCTGCTTCCTGCACCTTCCCCAACAACTTACCATCTGCCAGACTTGCATGATATTGTCTTCTGATACAGAACAAATTACCCAGGGCTCGTTGGGATTCCAGGAGAAATCAGAGATCTTTGCAGTATGACCACCATGGATAAACTAGGATGGGGGAAAGAAAAAAGGGGAATGTTTTCAAATCTACATTGCAGAGATGAATTATTATTCATTCAAAACAATCCATGGGGTTCAAAAGACTCACCAACAGCTCTGGAGGACCATCCTCAGCATCTTCAGGGGATTGCTCCTCCCCAATTTTACTGTAAAAGAGGAAAACATTAAAGGTGGGTGTTGGTTGGTTTTTTTTTTGAAGCCTGATGCAATTCCTCAGTAATAATCTGACAGGACAAGGGGAATCATTTGGGATTTACCTCAGGTCCCAGACATTTAGCCTGCGGTCGGTGCCACTGGAGGCCAGGATAGTTTCATTGTGGGGAGACCACTGAACCTACAGATGAGGATGAATTTGGACAGGGAGTTAGTTTTGAGAAGCTGTAACATGACAGACACTCCCAAGAAACACCACTGCACTCTGTATCACAAAAGCTCCATGAGAATTTAAATTTGAAGAGCTTAGAATGTTATTGTCAGGGATATTTCAAGACAGGAGGGGGGTTTGTGAACATTTATACACTAATGAGGCATTTGAGCACCAAAAAGGTACCTCCTGTAACCTTTTTTCTCACAAAGACTGCATGTTATGGAACAAAAACAGCTCTCAAGGCCATTAGCTGCTCCTTCCCTTAATAAGGATTGCACAGATATAAACTATGAATTCCTTAGGCAGGAGGTAGTTTACACATGAAAAGAAATCACTGTAATTAAGCTTAACTGCCCAAAAGCTCATTTACTACTTCTGCTGGAGATAAATCTCTCCAAAACATACCCCTTAAAAGGATCACAGGATTAGGAAGACAATTCTGCACACTACCCTGACATTTTAAGACTCCATGTGTAATTTTATTTAGAGGCAACTAAGGTCTTAACCAGTAATCCTGCTACAGAAAACCTTTACATATTTCTCTTCTGAGCAAAGGCATGAGGTGGAGATGGAAATATTGTATCAGCTAAGTAGAACCAAGTGTATGTGCATAAAAGACACTTTGTTGTACCTGAAATATTTCATCTTTGTGTGATTCAAAGGAGTGCAACTTCAGTTTTAGGTTCCTCAAGTCCCAGAGAGCAACGGTCTAGGGAAGAAGAGACCAAAAGCATTGTTTTGTTGAAGGAACTCATCTAGATATCCACACTCACACATCAAAAACTCAACAAGTATCTTCCATTCAAAGCAGATGTACCTTATCAGCTGATCCTGTGGCCAGGATAAACTCACTGTAGGGGTTGAAGGAGAGGCAGTTGACTTCAGCTGTGTGTGCATCCACTGAGTGACTGGGTTTGGAGGTGTTGTTTGACCGAGTATCCCAACTGCAGGAGGAAAACATGGAATTGAAACAGAAGTTGATGTCCTATCTCCTTGCACTGAGGGCCTGAGGAGCAGATGGGAAAGCAAGGGGGACAGAAACACTCAGTTCCCCAAGGCATTGTCCCACTTACATCATGAGCTTCTGATCGTCAGCAACAGATCCAAAGAGAGACTCGTGGAGCAGGTGCCAAGACACATCCTCCACTACTGCTGTGTGCCCTGTGAAGATGGTCTTTGCATCCACCACTTTGCCTTCTTTTGGAACAGCACTGATATCCCACAGGCAAATGGTCTTTGAAAAGATTAAAACAGTTTAAAATGGCATCTTTAGACACTCTCTTTACCTCCCCTACCTCCTTTCCCCTTAGAAATAAAACATTTTTGAGCTTTGCCACAGGACACAAGGTGCAGATTGTACCCCAGCTGTATTTGAGGTACTCACATGGTCATCAGAAGCACTGAGCAAATGCCCACTCAGGTTGGGGTTCCAGGACAGCCCATAACCTTCCTTCTGGTGTCCACGAAGACGCAGATCAGGGTTACACTCTCCAGAAGGGTCTGGAAAGAAGTGGTGTGAGAACTCCAGTGCCTCGTATGATTTCCAGCACATCCTGGAATACCTGGCCTTAAATTTCACTGTGTTTTACTAAACTTTGCTTTGACATTTTCAACAGGATCCCTCTACCCTTCTGAGCACCTTCCCCATCTGCAGAATCACCTCATTAAACCAGAATGCACCAAAACAACACAGAGCAGTTCATCTCCTTGGCTTAATAAAAGCACACTGCACATTTTCCCAAGCTGCTATTGATTCTTTTTTTCTGGATGGCCTCACAGTGCTGCATTGGAAGTTAGTGCTATAGGACCTGTGGTATTTTTCTTTCTCTCATCACCTCCAACTGCACTTTGAAAGTGAGAAATGACAGAGTAACTAGTTCTGCCACTGGTGGAGGGGATCAGCAGTTTAAGCTTCATATAAAACATCTTACACTAAAGATCTGCTTTCCCCTAAAATCAAAAATGATATGCAGTCCACAAAACTTAACTTCTTTTTTACTACCTCAATGTTTTCTTGAGGAAGGGCTGGCTGACCTCTGAGCACAGGGAGTACCTGGTTTAGAAGGGTGTTTGGTGTAATCAAAGACAAGGACATCACTGGATGGAGTCTTCGTGGCAATGATGCAGGGGTTCTGTGGCATGTAACGTGCTCTGTTCACTTCCCCCTCGTGATTGATCTTGATTTCAATTTCAATTTTTCCACTAACTGACCCAAAGCCTCCAAATTCTGGAAAGAAATATTTAGCAGTTGTAAATAATAAGCCAGTTTCAGACCAAGACTGGAAGATGCAGAGTCCATGGGTGGTGCTACCAAGCACTTGAGTGAAAGAATTGTCACAAGAACAGCTCCAATGGAAAGAGTCAGGTTTCCAAATGATATTTTGTTTTAAAAATCTGCATTTGTAACATGAAAATCTCAGGACCTTGGCCAAGTGAAAGGCCATTTCTTCCTGAAAATTTGTTGCTATTTCAAATTTAACAATGCAAGCCCCAAATTAATCCCATTTAGAACTGCAATGAAGAGATGTACATGTGGAACAGATGTGCTGCGACTGCACTTGTAAATAGAACAAAATTCAGCCTTGTAAAATAGTCACTTTTGGTAAAAGCAAATTGCTGCATCAAATGTAAGACAGGGGACTCCAACAGCACTTGCTAAAGCTGCCTTGTCTTTAGAAGGAACTTCATGTTTCACAAAACTGCACAGCACTGCTCTGGCACAGGTTTTTTTGGGTTGGTTTTAAATTGGAGTAGTGTATTTTTGAGAAATGCTAAGACAGAATAGAAACCAAGTGTCTGTTAGACAACACTGTGTTCACAAAACACTCTCAGAAGCCCAAAGATCAAAATACAAATTGCACAACCCAGGCTGCCAGTAAAAAGATCAAATATGGGGTCACTGAGGGCTTTCACCAGGTAGAAATGATTGATCCAACCAAGTGACAATGAGAACTGTCTAACTTGGAGGAACACTGACAGCCAACTAAGATTACAGAAGGCACTGAATTAAAATCCAATACACCAATCAAAACACAATAATCTTTTTATCCAAGAGGGGCTGACACAACTATTGAGCAGCAGAATTCAGACAAGAGGACATCAGAAATGTTGCCCTCCTCTGAAATATTCTTTCACATGAGTGACTTCCTCACTGGAAGAACATATCCCATGCAAAAGTGGTAACAGATATAGCAATAAGGAGGACTCCATGAAATTCAATGTCCATTCCTGATGGGAAATAGAGGGGTGAGGTTTCCCTCCACACATGTACAATAAGCCTGACTCTTTCCATCATTATATTATTAAGATCATTTGAAAAACAAAAGCATTTATCTGCTAAGCAAGGGTACTACTTAGAAATAAAGAAGTTTAGAAGTAATATCCAAACTTTGCTGCCTGAATCTTAAGGAAAAACAAATATTCTTCAGAGAAAGGAAGGAAGAACTGGTTTGAACTGCCCACAGTGGGCTCCTTGGGTCCCTTACCTCCTTTCTCACTGTCGTAGTGGGAAGCATCGAACTGCGCGTCGTCGTTGGGCAGCTGCACACTTGCTATCACCAGGTGGTTCTGCTCATCTGAGGTGTGAGTCCCCAGCACCAGCCTGTGAATGCTGAAATCCTTCCCTTCAGGTCTGCAAGGGAGAGTCACAGGGCACACACAAGTTTATGCAGCTATAGAGCCTATCACGACAGCTTCTGATGGCAGCTTTAGCGCTAGTCACGCTCTTTAAGGTTGTCACTGACTCTCCTGTTCTAGCACTGCTTCCTCTGGAGGAAATCACTCATCAGAACTCAAGAGCTCAGCCTAAAATTCATGCAGCACAATGGTGACAGACCACCAATCCCACGCCTTGCTGGAAGAGACCTCAGCAGGACCCCCCAGGTACCAGCCTGAGGGCCTCGAACATTCGCTGCCAGTAGAACATTGTCATGGAAGCTCAGGACAAAGTGGTGGTTATACAGAAATTAGATTTAGTTCTATTTTTTTTTGTCCTTTTTTGCTTATGAAAGGAGAGGGTGAAGTCAGGAGAACAAGGAAATCAAACGTGCAAAAATATCTTCTCAGTAAAACAAGCCATTTTCCCAAATTCAAAGGGTCTGTACTGACCAGCTTTCCAGTGTTCAGGGTCCTCAACTTGCTGTTGGCAACAGTACAAAAAAATCATTTGGGCAGAAAGCAACCACACAT
This sequence comes from Merops nubicus, assembly GCF_000691845.1. Lineage (NCBI taxonomy): Eukaryota > Metazoa > Chordata > Aves > Coraciiformes > Meropidae > Merops > Merops nubicus. The sequence continues at coordinate 833 of NW_008586638.1, read as the reverse complement.
TGCCTTACTTTAATAAAAACTGATTCTAGATTTGCTATTTATTCTGCTTTTCAAAAGGCAAAAGGGTCAGTTTACCTTGTTACATCAGGAAGCCACTGAGCAGTCAAGCTGGGCCATTCCAGAGCATGGGTCATTACCAAATCATATAGGAAGGGGGTGTTCTTTTTCCATATTTTATACTCCTCATTGATCACACGTTCTTCCACTGCATCATCAAAGGCTGCTAAAGGGTTTTTTTTAAAAAAAAAATGCATGCAATTAGGGTTTATGGATAAATCTACAACATACACACAACGCTGTGAGTGGATGACTGAATAACGAGCCAACTACGTGACACCCTGATCTGCTGTTAGATTACTCAAAGTAGTTGCTAAACGATGAAAAATCCTGTTGCACACGCTAATCCTTGCTTCTGGATGTACGGCTGGGAATTAATATGTCCCATTTCATCAGCTCAACAGAAGCAGCACAATACAACGCTGAAACTTGGCGCAGGGTGTACTGTGGAGGCAACACCCAGAGCTGTAAAGATGTTTAAATTCGTGAGGCCCAGCAACCGGTGCTGCTCCTCAGAGCCGTCCAGGCGCAGCCCTGAGCTGCCAATTCCCGAAATCCAGTTTTCCAAGGCTCCTGCTCGTTCCCCCCGCGGCTGGACGGGCCGGGAGCAGCCAGCTCTCGCTTTGTCTGCCCTCGCCAGGCAGCTGCCCGCTCCCCTCACCGGGCACGGCGCTCCCGCCGCCCTCCCCACCCTCACCGGAAAAAAAAACACCACAAATTCCTTCCTTCGGGCGCGGAAACAGGTCAAGAGGCGGAGCGGGGGTGCGGGCGGAGGG
>NW_008586637.1:3941-4199 GCF_000691845.1 Merops nubicus | reverse complement strand
ACGCTCAGCGCCTGCAGAAGGCATCCAGGGCAGGACAGACCCCCCCCAACCACCCCACAGCCCACTGCCCTGGGAGCCCCCCAAGAGCCAGAGCCCCCAGACCCCTGGGCAGGGCAGGGCAGGGCTCCTCTTTATGCCACAAAGATGGTTCCCAAAAGAAAGAGCTGGAAAAGGTGCCCATGAACAGCAGGAGGGGCTGAGCTGCAGTGAGGCAAGCCCCGGGATTGGACTGCTGGGTAGGAAAGGACCGGGGAGGTG
>NW_008586637.1:545-3428 GCF_000691845.1 Merops nubicus | reverse complement strand
GCAAGCTGTGGAGATTTGGTGTGAGGGACAGGGGGCAGTGGGGACCTGGCAGTGCTGGGGGCATGGCTGGACTCCATGAGCTTAAAAGGTCTCACCCAACAAAAACTATTCTCTCTCATCTGAAGCTGGTTGAGCCCAGGCAGTGGGTACAACCCTCAAATCCCCCCTCCTGCCTTCCCCAAACCCAGGAGCAGGACCCCATACGGGGGTGAGTGCTCCAGCCCATCACTGCCCCAGAGCACACCAAGCACCTATGGGTGACACCCACCACAACCCACCTCCTGCAGCAGAGCCCAGCACTCTGCCTCCCCCAGAACCGTGAGGAAATCTGAAACACCCCTGTGGCACAGAGGGAAGTGGGGAGCACACAAACCTGGTCGAGGTGGGGGCTTCCCCAAAACCCCTCCCCTGGCAGCTCCAGCAGCCCCTCCCGCAGGGGGCAGGTCAGGCACAGGCAGCGCAGGGCCCTCGGTCCTGCAGATGAGCCCTAAAAACACAGCACACCCCTCTTCCTACAGTTTTTATTGACAGTTCTAGGGAGCAGGGTTCACTTCTTCTTCTCCACGTCCTGCTCCGCCGCCTCCTTGGCGCGCTTGGCGCGGATGCCGAAGAGCCGGGCGTTGGCGCGGGCCATGCGCAGGCTGGCGAAGGCCTTGAAGTTCTTCTCCTCCTCGGAGATGACACGGGCCTTCTCCCTCTTGAACACCTGCAGGGAGACAGTGCCAGGCGTCAGGGCGTGTGGCATGGCCCGGGCACCTCACCAGGCCTCCAGCGGGAGCGGCTGGAGCGGAGCGCCTGTGCCACCTACAGGCCCTGTCCCCGGCGTGCTCCACCAGCAGCCTCCTCTCAAAGGCTGCAAGCGGATCAACAGCCCCTCAGCCTGCCTGGAGGGACCGTGTGGAGCACAAGCACACGCTGCAGATCCTACCCGGGTGCTTTAGCCTGTGCCTGCACAGGAATCGGGTGGTTTGGGGGGATCTCTGAGCAGGTTCACCCCATGGTGGCCTTCTCTGGAGAAGGTCCACAGCTCCCATGGGTTGAGAGGGGCAGAACTAGATCCCACCCCCCCCATACATGTATTTTAAACACAGCTTGTGATGTGAGGACATCCCCCGCTGAGCAGTTCAGCAGAGCTCTAACAATTAGGTTGCTCTGTACTGCTAAGGAACCAAAAAGATCCTGATAACAAATGATAAGGACAAGCCTGACCTGTTCTTTTTTTTTTTTCGGGGGTCTGGGATGGGAAGCATGTGCAGACAGTGACCCTGAGCTGTCCAACAGTGAGAAGAGGCTCTCCTCCAGGAAGCTTTAGTGTCAATGAGGGACATAGTTCAGTGGGGACCTGGCAGTGCTGGCTTAATGTTTGGACTGGACAGTCTGAAAGGTGTAGTCCAGGCTGAGTGGTTCTGTGACACCCCACAGCAGGTGATTTGGTTGCACTTACATTCTTGATCGGCATCACTGGCCCAGTCAGCTGAGTTGCCATCTTGAGTTCCTCAGCCTGCAGGACAAGGACAAACCCCACCATTAAACCCAGCCCTGGCACGGTGTGAGCGAGTCCCTGGGCCCAGTACCCCCTGTGCCAGGCACCCAGCACACACCCGCCCAGAGCTGTAACAGGACTGGTACCAAGCTGGGTACTCCAGCCCCCCCCAGATTTTTCACAGCTGGGGTCTCAGGACCAACAGCCCCCCGGGGGGGCAGGGGATGGCTCGAGGGCGGCACCTTGCACCACGGGCAGGGCCAGGACACCAAAAGCTCTCTGGGTCTGGGTGAGATTTTAATAGGAATCATTTCTATCTATCAACAGCAACAACCTCCTCAAGACGCCCTCACACATGGCTGTCACTGAACACTCCAGTGAGGAGTGTGTCCTTGCCCTCCTCACCCTTTCCACACAGAACACAATTCCACATGGACTTTCCAGCTGCTCTGGCAATTAAACACTGTAAGCCAGAACCCAACGGGCTGGATAAAGATGAAAGCTCCAGCTCTGCCCACCCGAGGGGTCCAGCCCCAGGGCTGCTCCTCAGAGGGGTCCAACACCGGAAAGCACGGCGCGGCCGTGCCCCGTGGCACCACGATGGACACTGAGAGCCCAACCTCAGCCCGCGCCGCCCCAAACCACCCCAGGGCACGGCTCCTGCAGGCAGGCACTCACGGGGCTGTCTCCCTTCTTGGGCATGGCGGGCCTGCGTGGGAAGAGGATGAGCCTGGAGCGGTACTCCTTCAGGCGCTGCACGTTGGCCTGCAGCGACTCCGTGGACTTGTTCCTGCGCCGCGGGTCCACCGCGATGCCGATCGTCCGGGCGAAACGCTTGTTAATGCCAGCCAGCTGAGGGGAGGGCAGGGTGTCGGCGCCCAGCAGCTCCCCTGGCACGGAGCCACGCCACGCCTCCGCCAGGAGGAGCCTCTGGGTGCCTGCATCTTAACGCTTAAAAAGCGTGATGGGCTCAAGTTTTGCCGTGATTCGCCCCGGAGAGCGAAGCGCAGCCCCGCAGCAGCTGTGAGGGGGCCGTTTAAGGGTTGGACTTGGTTGTCCTAAAGGTCTTCTCCAGCCTCAGTGATTCTGTGGTTCAAACTCTGACAGACAAACATCTGCGTGCCATGTCAGGCTCCACTCTTACCCAAAAACTAACAGAAAGTAACGAGGCACTTAGCATCTAGAACAATTTAGTTGCTTCAATGTACTGATTTCATACAATCACATTAAGGTTGGAAAAGACCTTTGGAGGCAGACATAACCTAGCACTCCCATGGCCACTAAACCATGTGCCCAAGTGCCATGTCTACACATCTTTTGAACCCCTCCAGGGATGGGGACCCCAGCACCTCCCTGGGCAGCCTGGGCCAATGTCTCACCGCTCTGTCAGGAAAGACATT
>NW_008586637.1:0-305 GCF_000691845.1 Merops nubicus | reverse complement strand
GGGCCACGAGGGGAGGTGTGGGGCCTGCAGCCCACCAGGGCCCAGTGGGACAGCAAAACCCCTGGAGCTGTGGCCCCCAGCAATCAGCCCAGCGTGGTTTGCTTGGTCCCCACCAGAGACAATTTTTAGCATTAACAAAAAAGCGGCTCACAAAGAAACAGAAACATTTAATGAAGAGGCTATTAAGCCTGCTTTCTTTCTCCTAAAAGGAACTGAAGAGGCACCTACCTTGAGCTCCTCGAGGCTGAAGCCCCTGCCCGCCCGGACCTTCTTGTGGTAGCGGATGGTGGGGCAGCGCACGATGG
>NW_008586636.1:0-1157 GCF_000691845.1 Merops nubicus | reverse complement strand
CCTCCTCCATGAGCAGGACCTCCACCAGGAGCAGGCTCTCAGCCCCTGGCCTGAGGACTGTGCTTCCCTGGTGCCTTATCCACGCCCGCAGCCCTGCAGCTCTCCCCTCACTCCCCTCTTATCTGGAGCAGCAGCCGTGGGGACCCTGTGGGACGTTGCCCCCGGGACAGCCCATGAGGGACGCAACGAAGCACGTCAGGTTGAACCCCCTGAAGATCTTCCTGCAGGTCCTGAGCTACGGCCTGGCCACCTTCTGCCCACCTGCTGTGGTGCCAAGTGCCCCTCACCTCAGGAGCCAGGTGGGAGGAGCCAGGCAGAGGTTGCCCCACCCGGGCAGGGGCTGAGAGCTCTCGGGGGCTCTGAGGAACACACCCCTGAGCCACTGCACACCCTCCTGAGGCACTTTTGGGGCCTTAAGGCTCACGCCTGGTGGAGGAGAAGACCCTTGGTGCTCCGTGAGTGCTTCTCTGCTGGCTTCACCAAGGCCTTGGCTGAGGTTCAGCGCCCAGGTCTGCCTCTCGTCACCCTAATGAGCAGTTTCTTGCCCTGCTGCAGCAGAAGCAGTTGGGTGACCTGTTTTTCGGGGCTGTTTGATCTCCCTTTCCTTGGGTTTCCTCACCCCGGTGCTGCCCCAGCAGGCACAGTCAGGTGCACGTGGGCTGAGGGAGGCCAGGAGGTGGCTGAAGCTCTCTGAAGGTCTGTGGGGCTCACTGCCAGCACCCAGAGCTGTGCCCTGCTCACCTTCTGGGAGCACGTGCCTCCTGAGTGGTTGGCAGAGAGCAACCTCCTGAAGTTCAACAAGGGCAAGGGAAAGGTCCTGCACTGGAGAGGAGGAACCCCATGGACCAGGGCAGGGGAGGGGGGACCTGCTGGGGAGCAGCTCCACAGAGAAGGATCTGGGAGTGCTGGGGGAGAAGTTCATCATGAGCCAACAATGGGCCCTCGTGGCCAAGAAGGCCAATGGTGACCTGGGGTGCATGAGGAAGAGTGTGGGCAGGAGGTCAAGGGAGCTTCTCCTCCCCCTCTGCTCTGCCCCAGTGAGGCCACATCTGGAGTACTGGGTCCAGTTCTGGGTTTCCCAGTCCAAGAGAGACAAGGAGCTACTGGAGAGAGTCCAGGGGAGGCTCTGGAGATGCTGAAGGGCTGGCGAATCTCTG
>NW_008586635.1:666-2433 GCF_000691845.1 Merops nubicus | reverse complement strand
GCCACAGAAAAGAATAGGGATAAATCCTTCTTGTGATCCTGTTGGGTCCCATGATACTACAAGCCAAGAGCAATGTCCTCATTATTTCCAGAATATTGAAGTCTAATAAATCCCATCCTGCCTTATAGGATTTATTTCTCCGTTCATTGCTAGGAGACTCAGTCCCGTGTAATCCTATTGCTGCTCCAGGAGGCGGCTTCCCCACAGAAAAGAATAGGGATAAATCCTTCTTGTGATCCTGTTGGGTCCCATGATACTACAAGCCAAGAGCAATGTCCTCATTATTTCCAGAATATTGAAGTCTAATAAATCCCATCCTGCCTTATAGGATTTATTTCTCCGTTCATTGCTAGGAGACTCAGTCCCGTGTAATCCTATTGCTGCTCCAGGAGGCGGCTTCCCGAAGCACAGACCTGGCAGGCGGGTGCTCTGGGCCAGCGGAGGGCGAGCTTTTTTGAACCCACTTGGGGGTGGCTCCAGCCCCCTAAATGTCTCAGTGCCACCCCCTTTCCCGGGATGTCCCGGAGCTATGTGCCGGCATGGGTTCACTGCAGCACATCCCAGCTGGGGCATAGCTGGGCCAACGGGGCATTAATTGGCGATTCCCCAATTAACAAGGCATGGCACAGCCCAGCCTGCTCCCCTGCCCCGCGCATGCCCACCGTGCTCCCCCAATCCCCCTCTTTGGGCTCTTCTGACACATTCCCACACCAGGATCCAGCAGGAAAAGCTGGGGGGCAGCCGGTGCGGAGCCGGCCGTGCCTGGCTCGCTGCATGCTGGGGACTCTCCCAAAGACAACGATGGGCACGTGAGTACAGCTGGAGAATTTGCCACCAAAGGCTTTTCCATAGCAACCATCGCTGGGGCAACCTGCATCCCAGGGACACTCTGACCCAGCTCTGAGCATCCCCAGCGCCACGGGGCCCCGTGGCACTCCCCTTTTGATCTTTTTGGTTTCAGTCCCCGAGAGGTGGGAGAAGGGAGACCTGTCTGTGCCCGTCGCCCCCCAGGTGCTTGGCTGCAGAGGGTGCTGGAGCCGCTGCCAGCTCAGGGTGCTCAGCAGAGGCCAGCAGGGATTTTGGATCCCATGCAGGGGAAAATGGCTGGGAATGACTATTGAGCAGAGATGCTTTGATCCGAAGGAAAAATAAAATCCTTGCTGCTTTTAAATAACAAAGCACAGAGCTCACGGCCCCTTGGCAGCAACACGTTCCCCTGGGAATGCCGTGGGGATCCCGGGAGAGACCCTGACTGCTGGCTGGCTGGTCCCTTGCTGGGCTGGGGGGCTCTGGAGCAAAGTCGCCGTGGGTCCCACACCGCGGGATCTGCTGCGGCGGCAGGAGAGGGGCCGGGGAGCTCAGAGTCACAGGGATGCTCGCAGGGATGCTGTCGCCACTGCCAGCGGCAAGAGGAAACCGCGGCCTTCCGGCTGCGGCTGCGCCCGCAAACCGCAGCCCTGACAAAGGCTGTCTCCTACCCTCGGCCCTGCCTCAGTTTCCCCACTCGCCAGCGATGCCCGGGGAAACCGGTGACGGCCCTCGCACGGGCTTGCTCGCTGCCCGCTGCCGTGTGCCCACCCTCACCAGGCACTGCCTCGGCTCCGGGCACCCGCCCGCGGCCCCGCGCTGGGACACGTGTGTCCGTGCAGTGCTCACGGGGCCACACGGCTCATGGTTGTCCCACGGGTTGTGTCCCTCCACACAGCTCATACATGTCCTGTGGCTCGCCTGCACCCGCGCCAATTGCACACAGAATATGGAATACTC
>NW_008586635.1:0-201 GCF_000691845.1 Merops nubicus | reverse complement strand
CCTTCTGGGTTTGAGTTTGGTCCATGTTGATCCCGGGAGTTACCCCAGCCCAGGGGCAGGACCTTGCACTTGGCCTTGCTGAACCTCATGACGTTCACATGGACGCCCATCTCCAGCTTGTCCAGGTCCCTCTGGACAGACCCCATCCCTCTGCTGTGTCAGCCCCACCGCTCAGCTCACACATGCCCACTCAGGTTACGC
>NW_008586634.1:24627-31667 GCF_000691845.1 Merops nubicus | reverse complement strand
GGGTTTCAAAGAAGGTCTCCCTGGAAAAGGGGTATTTGTGGAAATTAGCACTGAACACTTAAGCTGTGAAAAATTAAATCCTATAATCAATAGGGCAACAAAAAAAGTTCCAAGAGGTAGTTAAGAGAGAAAACAAGATAGTAGAATATGAGTCAGTTTGTAAATACAGTTAGGACACCAATTTTGAAACTCTTCAGAAAGAGACATAGACCTGAACAACTTTCTTAACATAAGATACCAAAAAATAGGAAAGAATTTTGGGTTTTCTTGTGGGAGGTTGTTTATTTTTTTTTTAATTAGCCTATGCTGGTATTGTAAAATAGAAACAATTGGATCCACAAAAAAAAAAAAAAAAAAGACATGAAAGGAAAATATTTAATATAAGACAAAAAAATGAAGGCTTTGTTTTTTTTAGAAAGGTTTTTTGCTTTCTCTGACGTTAGCTTTAGAAAGCATTTTTCTGCCTATATCTTCAAGTGAGATTTGTGGTTCCCAAGTCTAGCACATGAGTCAGTGGCAACTGGGAAAAAGCGTCTGCACATTGTCTGCCTTTACAATCTGGTAAAAAATGTAATTCCAGCTGGCTTAGAACTTACAGATGGATATACTGCTGAGCATTTTTTTTTGCAAGATTAGTGTATTTCTGCAGGATATTTATTTTTTATTTCAGTAGCTTCTTAGGAGATACTTCAAAGAGAAGTACGAGTCCAAAGGTGGAGGGCAAAGTAAGGTTTCTGGTTTAAACTATTCAAAGTATTGCAATGTTGGCCCTTATTTGTATGATTTTATGTTTTTCTGCTTTAGAAGCAGCAAACAATTATTAAAAGGAGAACAAAAAGTATTGTTTTGTCATGAAATTGGCAAACGCAAACTGCAAAAACAAAAAAAAGCAATCCCTGGAAAGTGCATCTATGAAATCAGGACAGAAGACTTCTGTTTTTATAACATAAAAATAGTATAATTTATTGTTTGCTACAATTTTAAATAGTGTAACAAATTTGTGTACAGTTTGGGACTCAAAAATACAAGAAACAATCACAGTGCTAGAATAGTCATGTGTACAATTTTTGGTATGGAATATTGAAACTATGAAGAGGTGTCTTGGAAATAACAGAGCTGAATTAGTCAATAATATCATTCTGGAGACTCATTTCTTCCACCAAGGCTTTTAGTTTCTCTCTTTAATATGTATGTATGTCAGATTCCCTGTGATTTCCCTATTGTTTCTGCTTACTTTGCATAACTGTGTTGTCACTCTTCTTCAGGGCCATTTGATCTCATTAAATACTGTTTTGTGTCTCATAAATCACTTGGAAGAAGAAGAGGGTGAACCGTCTCTGAAGTAGTTATTGTTGGCAATCTTTCAGAGAGCAAAGTCATCTATCTTTATTTTCAGAAATGTCATTGCTGCATTCAGCTACCTAAATCTCTCATTCCCTCCCCCCAAAGAAAACAAACATTAATAAGAATAAGAAATAAGGGATGAATTCCATTCAAAATTAAAACTGAACTCAAGTAGGAAATACCAATTTTTTTTTTTTTTTTTTTTCAAAGGAGCAGTTCTTTACTAGCTGCCTTATGTAGAAAATCTTTGTTAGGTGCCTGCAAAAAGTTATAAAGTGTCTGGTCTTTTGGCACACAATTAAGATGATACCCATCTAGGATTACAGCTCTAGGTGTCTTATGGATTCTTGAAGACCCCATGCTCACCTGTCTTATGATTCAACACACATTTTTAGTTTAAGAAAGATAGGAAGTCATAGCTTACTTGACCCAAGCAGGACAACAGCTGCTCTCATGGGTAAAGATTGCTTGGCTTAGACTCTAACCCGACATAAAGATGCAATCTGATCCAGCAAATGTTCAGGGGTTTGTATTTGTTTGCCAAAACTTGAACAAAGGTAAGACAATACAGGCAGTGGTGTGAAGTGTTAGAGTGTTTATATGAGCATGAGATCGTCTAGACACTTTCAAGTAATGATAAAATCAGCTCTAATTGCATCAAAGTAAAACTGAAGGGGGAGGGTTGGAGCAGGTAGCAGAGCTTTGTGGTTAGGTTTAGCAAGAGTAAGTTGCTGGGGCGCTGCTGTGTAACATCTCAGCAGAAAGCCAAGAGTTAGTCTATTTGGCTGTTACTAAAAAAAAAAAAAAAAAGACTTCTTTTGGGCTCAGATGAAAATTATTAGCTTCTTTTCTCTTGTAGTAAAACCATTCCGTAGATGATTCCTAGATTATTGGAGAGTCGTCATGCCCAGATGGCTTTTAAAGCAGGTGTGACAATGTGTGCTGTAATTTGTGGGAATAAGGTCAGACAAGATTACAGACAAGTCTACTGTCTGCTTCCACCAGCACAGAGGCTTGTGATGCCCCAGGGAGTGCAAACAAACCCTACTAGTGTAGACAGAGCAGCCAAAACATAAAAAATAAAGAGGTCTTTTTTTTTTTTTTTTTTTCTGCTATATGTTTTGCTTTTGCTTAAAGAAAGGGTAAAAGCTATACTGGCAAAAGACCATTTTACTTGTATAGCTCCTAGCCCTTCTTCCACATAGCTTCATCAGCAAAATATATCACTCAACTAACAGACTGATGTGAGCCAGCAAATCTTCTATATCTACTAGACCGTTTGATTCCAAATCCAATCTGAGGAGATGTTACGTGTTTGTGTTAAAACCCTAACTGTGTGTGACTAAGTAATAATAATTATAAACATAATGTATCTAACCAGCATAAAACCCACACTTATTGTTTTGTGTTCTGGTATTATCTCAGTACAGCCAGGGTAAATATCCATGATGTATCTTCTTTGTGAAAGATACTTCTAAATTAGTTTTTAAAAATGAACTGGAAGATGAAGGCTATGGGAATAGTCCAAAAGTCAAAAAGCAGAACCTGGTCAGCTTTTCTTAACGTATCACTCAAGAAACACACAATAAGACTGATGATTCATTGATTAACCACATGTGAAAAGGTGAATGGTGGGATGCATAGAAAACAGTTAATAAAATTAGTCGTTTCACCATGCATATCTGTGAGCAGGGATTTGTGCCAGCAGTGGAGAGTTTTGCCATTTAAGCGTGTTTAACCTCATAGAGTGAAAATCTTTCCATGGTGTTTGAGCTTTACAGATTTAGAATTACTGTGCTTCTTCAGATGTGATCTTCTCCACGCCCAATGAAGGCAGCTGGGGAAAAGGACTGGATCACTTTTCCCTATCATAAATTCCACAGAAAAAGTCTAGGGAAAAGAGAAATTCCTTTTGCTTCTTTTAATCAAAGTTTCTACAATTTTTTCCTTCCTACTAGAATGACAGGGGATAAAGGATGGAGCCAAAAAGAAAAAAAAAAACAGCAAAACATTAAACAGGAGAAAAAGAATGAAGTCTTTTTTTTTCCCCAAATGATTTAAAAAACAAGGTCAGTTTCCTTTAAAAAAGCAAAGCAACTAAAAGAGTATCTCCTAAAAATACGGAACTGTTAATGGAGTTCAAAACCAGAAATTTAAGAAGGTTATTTAAGTCCATCTTAGAGAAAGAGAGCAACAAACATACATTACAGGAGCTCCTACAACAAAGGAAATTTGGAGCAATTTTTAAAACAGGGAGCATTTATTGAACAAAATATAATACTAAGGGAAGAAACTGGAGCCAGTGCTTTGAACAATTTGCAGAAGGATTTAGGCAAGGATTTGGAAGGACAGTAACCTATTCCAACAGGCTGGTTAGAGGCCAGCTGTTTAAGACTGACACAAGAGATAAGACTGAGATAAGACTCAAAATATTTGTTCGTCTTTTTCTTTAAAATGTCTCATTGTCCTTCACAGAAGGAATTTCAATTGCCTCTGTAAGTAACTTTTTAAAACATATTTTTGACTTAGAAGTAGCTCAAAATTAGTTCTTTCAGGATCACTAACCTTAATCTGGCAAATATGATGCACATTTTCTAAACCCAAGATTGCTCAGCTGACAAATGCAATGTGTTGTATGCATACACTAGTGGTATACCAGAAAAGCCAAAATCGCTCCTTTAAAAGCTGATTTTGAACACAGCTTTAACTGTAATTTATGTGTGTAAATGAGACAAAGAGAAATTTTGGAGTCTACTTTAACAGTTATGTATTAAAAATACTGATACTCTGGAGACAGTCAACTTTCCTGACAGAGGCAAAACACGATAAATAGCTGGAGACTGAAGCTTGACAAACAGTGCTAGAATTTAAGATTCACGATCCTAGCTAACCAAGGAGTTACACAGAGAAAAAGCCTTGGCAGATAGACTCATTCACTTGGTACATTTTCATGAGATTTGATCTTTAATAGGGATAGTTGAACCTAACTCCTAGAAGAAAGTCTGTAGTGTACATATACAGCAGACTTGCATGGAAGACATGATTTTCCCTTCAGTCCTTACACTGTATGGGACCATCATAGCACTAAAGAAAAAGGATCAGGGTTCTGCTGCCCTGATGGTGACTCACTTATGTCCATGCAGGTGAATTCTTTTCCCTTCCAAAACAGGTAGCTGCCTTGAGACTGCACAGCAGGAACAGACCCCTTACCACTGTTTGGCAGACTCCTAGTTGGCCCAAGCTGTATCTAAGTGATTGATAACAACTATAGACGTAACAGTGTGACCACTCACATACTTGTGCCTCAGACCCCACCTTGGGCCTAAGCAATGTGGTAGTAAAGACATTAATATGTTTTCATGTTTCTAATTTTATTTCTCTGAGAAACAGATCTCTGCATTATTCTGGACAGTTTTACATCACTTCCTTTGCTGCTTTTAAGCAATATTGGCAAATTAAATATCAGGCTTCAGACTACCAGATGATTTCTTGTAAGCATCATGAAGAATTTTTCCTCTCATTTTGATAATGTTCATTTTAAAATTGATTTGGGGAAAGATTTTTGTTTGCCAGCTTGTTTTCTCATCTAATGTATTTGAGATTGGTCAAAGGTTATAGATTTAAACAGATTGAAATAACCACTAAATAAGAATAGTTATAAAACAAAATAAACCCCAAATGTAGCATAGGAGTGCCCAAGTCTTGACAATATTGGTCATCTATTTTATTATTCTGAAATAGCTCTGTTTCGAAATGTGAAGTCTAATTCACAGGAAGGCCATAACATTCAATAGTATAAACACTTGAGAAACAACAACTATTTTTACAACCAAATAGGAAGTGTAAGGCAGCTGTTTGATGACTTCATTTTTATCTTGCATAAAGGGACATCAAACTGCAGCACTGAGAGCCTGCTGGAATCATAGAATAATAGAATTGTTTTGCTTGCAAGAGACCTTTAAGGTCATCAAATCCAACCATTAACCCAGCACTACCAGGGCATCACTAAACCGTACCCCTAAGCGTCACATCTTTTAAATATCTCCAAGGATGATGACTCCACCACTTAGCTGGGCAGCCTGTTCCAGTGCTTTACATTTTCAGGAAAGAAATTTTTCTTACTATCCAACCCTAACCTTCCCTGGTGCAATTTCAGGCCATTTCCTCTTGTCCTATCACTTGTTACATGGGAGAAGAGACTGACACCCACCCTGTTACAGCGTTTTTTCAGGTAGCTGTAGAGGGTGATAACATCTCCCACAAACCTCCTTTTCTTCAGACTAAACAACCCCAGTTCCCTCAGCCACTCCTCATAAGAGTTATGCTCTAGACCCCTCACCAGGTTTGTTGCTCTTCTTTGGACACAATCCAGCATGTCAATGTCCTTGTTGTAGTGAGGGGCCCAAAACTGAAAGCAGTAATCAAGGTGCAGGCTCACCAGTGTAGAGTACAGGGCAACAATAACTTCTCTAGTCCTGCTGGCTACATTATTTCTGTTACAAGCCAGGATGCTGTTGGCTGCCTGGGCCACCTGGACACTTCACCAGGTCATATTGACTTCACCAGCCAGCTGTCAGTCAACACCCCCAGGTCCTTTTCTGCTGGGCAGCTTTCCAGCCACTCTTCCCCAAGCCTGTAGCGTTGCCTGGGGTTGTTGTGACCCAAGTGGAGGACCCAGCACTATGGTCTTGTTGAAGCTCATACCATTGGCCTCAGCACATTGATCCAGCCTGTCCAGATCCCTCTGTGGAACCTCCTGCTCTCAAGCAGATTGACATTTCCACCCAGCTTGGTGTTGTCTGAAAACTTAGTGCGAGTGCCCTCAATCCCATTGTCTAGACCACTGATAAAGATGTTAAACAGAACTGGCCCTGGGGAACACCACTTGTGACACTGCCAGCTGGATTTAATTCCATTCTCCACTACTCTTTGGCCCCAGCCAAAGCTGAACTGAAACTGAACAAACAAAACTACTTTTCTTCACTAACGTTCATCAGAGTCTAACAATCCTATTACAACTCTTCTTAATTTTAGAAATAATGTTCATTTGAGGGGAGGAAGCAGCATGGATTTGTCAACAACTGAAATTGCAGTTTCACCCAGCAAAACTGAGCAAAGAACCAAGCCTACTGAACTGCTTATGTGGAGATTTACACATTGAATGCATCCCTTTAATATCGCTTGAAAAAAGAGGGCACAAATCCAGCAAGTATCAGTGAAATAAACTGTATTCACAACACTGTCCTAGTTACAATTGTTTGTCCTCTATTCATTTGGCATCACCTCTATGCTTCCTTCTTTTCAATCTGCGTTTGTTTCCTTGATTCTGTACCCAGTGAGTGGCAGACTAGCAAGAAACTCCCAGCACATTTCCATAATGTAACAGAAACTCTTCCTTTTACCAATGCCAGAGATACGAAATACCACCAGCATAAAGTTCTTGCTTATCTCAAATAAGCGAGGTGCTCAGTTCATCTCTTGTCCTCATCCTCCTTCAAACAAATTCTCAACTGCATCTTGTAAAACACTGTGTGTATATATATATATATAGTACTTCTGCTTTGTATAGTAAGGCAATCAGCAAAGTCAGAATTTTGCCTTCCCCATGGGGAGATGATGGTTATAAAAGGGTATTTTTTTAAAAAAAAAGCTCTTAAATTTAAGTAATTTGCAGGCCACTTCCACAGGCCTTTAGC
>NW_008586634.1:13657-24596 GCF_000691845.1 Merops nubicus | reverse complement strand
CTCTTTCCATTGACATTTTTCAGTAAATATAACTTTCTTGATATGTGATGGAAAGAAGGCTTCATAGCTTGCTAAGACTCAAGCACTTTGACATGTTGACAGGCAGGTAATAAGTATATCCCTGACAAGTAGCTGGAGTGATGGCTGTCATCAGGAAAGTTAAGAAGCAGAAAAGATGGAGGCTTAAAGAGAAGGATGGTAGACCAAAAGCAAAACCAGGTTTGTCTTCTGACAGGTATCAGAAAAGCAGAAGAAAATGGGTTTCAGGAGAAACTTGAGTCAAACAAACTTTCCTTTGGAAGACTCATGATGGCCTGATTTTTTAATAATAAACTGAGTATTGCTGTGGTCTAGGCATAGTTTAGTTGTGAAATTTTCACACCAAATTTTGTAAACATTACATATGCTAAAAATTAAGCACAAGAGCTACCCATGAGTAATATTTATCATGTGATGTAGACCTGACTGGCACTCTAGCACTAAGAATTATCCTGCACAACCCTTGTGAGGCATTCAAAGGCACAGCTAGTTGGGACTGAGGAAGAAGAGAAATAACATTGCTTTCAGAGATCGCATGATGAAATGGACTGCAGTTCACTGTATTTTTTATTATGATTGACTTTCAGTGACAGGATGAAGTTTAAAGAGCTCTTTAAAAAAACTAAACAGGAAAAATAAGGAAAATTATAAAGGTAACATGCTTGCTGTAAATAACTTCAAAGGAATTAAAACAGCAAAAGCTGAGCAAACCACCCTGTCTGACCTGGTAGATAATTGAGTGGATTATTCTGCATAATGGATGAAAAGAGGTTTTAAAGCTTGAAGAGCCTGGAAAGGGTAGTTTGACTGAAGCAGATGCCAGCAGAAAGACGACACGCTGGCAAACATCCACAGAAAGATAGATACTGAACAGGAAATCCCATTTCTTTCTTCCAGCCATGGAGATAACTGGGGGAGAGTGTCTGAGGAACCTTTCAGCTACCTTTGTGTAGTCCTGTTCTTCTGTTCTTCAATCACTATTCTAATGACATTACTATTTGTACTTTCCTCTAAGTGCCCCGTACCTCTCAAGAACAAACAGGCTGTGCATTTTTGCAGATGCCTTTATTCTGAATCAGAGAACAAATCAAGCTCCAGAAGGGATACACCCTGTACAGGTGCCCGAGGCACATCAGCGTTTGCTCACCCGCCCAGCTCGAGAGAGTCGGCGGGGCTCCGCCACACGCTTCATCTCCACGCTGTGACAGGCAACCAGCTGCCTCCACCTGCACCTTCCACAGCAGGCCTTTCTCTGCCCTGAAACAGACTGATCTGCTGGAAACTGCTGGTTCAAAAGTCAAACACAGAAAGCTGCTGGAATTAAGAAATGGATGCTTTTGAAATGTTGTGCTTTCTAAATAATTTTTGCGCCATACTTTTATTGCTTTTTCTAATGCTTTTCCCTGAAGCTTTGTTCTAAACAAATGTTTTTTATCATTTATAATAATGATCTGTTGCATAACAATTTTGTTTCAGAAATGGTTGAAGGGTCATGAAAAGTCTTTTCACAGAATTTTTGTTTTTTTTTTTTTTTTTCATTGCTGACTAATTTCCTTTATTTGGGGTAAGCACTAGCTGGCTTTCTGTATTTTCACTCAGATTGCTTAACCACACAGGGCTTTTCCCCCTTCCCTAGCAAGGCCAGAAGACAAAAATCTTTAACAAATGACCTGGGATTTATGGATTTCAGGAGGATTATTGCACCCTGAGCCAATTCCCAGACCCTGAGAAAAACTTAGCGCTGTGGAAACTTCTGGTGGTTTTGTGTGTCACATAGGTATTTCTTTCGCTGCTTCCCCAAAGAGAAATGTTTGTAATGAAAATAATGGCCCTGAATTCGGTCATCCAGTGATTCAATATAGCTACATTTATATCAAAGAATCAAGGAAAAAATTATACAAGTTTGGTATTTATTAGTTCCTCTTCTTTCCTGATTACCATGGAAAGGAAATAGGAATTTTGTACTGCCTGGAGCTGCCACATGCTTTAATAGGTCTCTGTTCTGGATTCTTGCTCCAGTAAAAATGGAGGAGGCCTATGCTCTGCAAAGTATATTTATGGCCACCAAGCAGATACAAAGAATATTTCTCATTCATTAAAAGTCCACATTATATTTATTAGTCTATATTCTCCTTCTTTGTAAATAGAAGGCTACAAGTTATTATCACTATTTAATGGCAGAAGAAAAAAAAGAGCTGCTTTTCATTTAAACTCTGAAAGACACTGTTACTTCTTTTGACCACACTGATTTCTAAACTAACCTAGACTCATCTAGGAGGCTGTGGAAAATTCTCTACCCCCTTGAAGAAGAAATATTTTTTTTCCAGTCCCTTGTTATTGGCACACACCATAGTTAGGTCTGCTTTATGGAACATTCAGGTTTAGAAAGTTATGATTCACTTAGGCTCTGTAGTTTTATGTATACTGTGGTGTGTTACAACATTTTGCAATGAGGAATTTCCACCAGGGCTGCAGCTTTTCTGCCATCTCTCCCTCAAGAGTCCAAATGACCCATAGGCCTTGCATTAGATGTCAGATAGCTCTTACATACCTTTTCCCATCTCTTATTTCAACACAACTTCTCTCAATTTATGTAGTATGCAGAAGTAACCTATAATTGCAATTATTTATAACTGTCACTAACCAATGCAACTATGTAGCATGGATATTGCCAACACATTTATTACCTTCCATACAAGCAATTCCCATAAGGTTACTCTTCTCTAGACATCAGAAAGACAGACAACATGGTCATTTGTTTCCAAGTAAATTTTACTTTTTGTAGGGTTAGAATCACAACACTGACCCTCAACAAACCCCTCTCATTACAGTGGTAGTAAGATAAATCCTAACTGAGTATCAAGAGATAGAGAAAATATGTGCTCACTGCAAGTAACAACAGGAAGGCTGACTTGATCCTTCATAAGGTCAACATCCACTTCAAGCCAAGACAATTTAGCTTAAAATATCAGAAGCCAAAATATTGCTGAGATGAGATTTATGTGTAATAACTATGCCTTGAGCTGTCATCCCAAAACAAATGCATCATTTTCCCCTCAAAGAGCAAAAACTTTTCCAAATCTACAAGGGCAGGGGCAGAATTGCCAGATAAAACTGGCTCTTTACCTGCTTCTGTTTAGCATATCAATCTGTGGTATAACTTCAAAGGCTACACTTAAATAAACATATATATATATAATTTGTTAACCAGTAGGAGTGGATGGAGTAAAACCCCAGAGCTGGAGTTACACAACCTGTGCCTGAAGTGATTATAGTGCAAAGAGTAGACACCAAAAAGGAAAGTCACTCCTACGGCATCAAGTTAGTCAGTTCTCTTTTGTTTGTCACAAATAGAAGTTTCTGGTTGTTATTTAA
This sequence comes from Merops nubicus, assembly GCF_000691845.1. Lineage (NCBI taxonomy): Eukaryota > Metazoa > Chordata > Aves > Coraciiformes > Meropidae > Merops > Merops nubicus. The sequence continues at coordinate 21,182 of NW_008586634.1, read as the reverse complement.
CTTTTATGAGCCTAGAGGAAGAAGTAAATTGTCTAAAGGGATTCAGACTTATATCCTTGCCAGTTTTCATTTCATTTGTAAATCCCACAGACATCTTTCCACTATCAGACTACTGTCTGGGGAACAAAAAGGGTCTCAGTTTGTTGATGTTGCTTTACAAATGTTTCCTGCTACTTTTTTCTAACTGTTTTGTATGTGGGTTATAATGCTGAAATGATGAGGATAAATGTCCTAGGTCAAATCCTCCTAATGAAACTCCATCTGTTCCAAGAATTCTACTAGGATGAATGAGGACCTTTAGTTTTACACTTGGAAAATCACAATACTACAATTTAAATTATTTTTTAAAGTATATTAAAAGTCTGTCAAGTAAGTATTTTTATTATTTATTAGTTAGTTCTAATACACTTTGCTGATGTTGTTAAATATCAGCTGAACTGTTCCTGCCAATCGTGTAATCAGGTTCTAAGAATTACGTAAATTAATTGATAAACCTGGACTTAAGCTTTTACATAAAATCATAACTGAATGTAAAAAGTCTAAACTTCGTGTAAAGACAAGAAACATAGTTCTGTGGAAAGCAATAGAAACACAGTGACCTGTGACACTTGGGGGAATCCTGCTTTAGGAGCTGGTTGTAATCCTTTCTGAAAATATATTTTTCTGGTCTACTCCTCTGCATTCCAGACTATTCAGAGATTTTTCGGCTTCCCATTTACCTAGTTGTTCTTCCTTCTTAGTTCCATCTAGTAAAAGGAGAGAGATCTTTTCAGTTATTTCCCTTCTCAAAAGAAATAGATGTCTAACAGTTTTCTGATTCAACGCCAAAAACCACACCCAGCTGCTAGCCTCATTTCTTCTCTTTTTGCCTTTTTTTTCTTTTTCCTATTATTATAATTACCTAACTGCTTGGCTTTTCTCTTACTTACAATTAAAGAATATGTGTCTTTTTTCTCCTCCCGCTTTCATCCAGAGAAAAGTTAGCAGTTCACCAGCACCACTCAGCCATTGTGCTTTGGCCTATTTCCAGTTGCCACAGATTATCATGAAATTTTTCTGTCTGTGTTGCCTGTTTGATCTTTTGTGACCAGTGTCAACACTGTTGGAATTTTCCTGCTTAATTTTAGCAACGAACAGACTGTATATCAAAGGTGGATATCTAAAACAGGCCATTCATCTAGAATCTCTTTATTCTGCACTACTCTATACCATTTAATTTTAACTGTCCTTAAGAACTATGGAAGACAGGAATAAACTTCCAAAGTGTTCCTAACTCCTACATGATTGTAAAGGAAGCCTATGTGTGTTTTTTTATTATTATTCCCATCTAAATTAACCTGAAATTGCTTCCATTAGCAAGAAAGCATTTCTGACAGAGTGGACCTGAGCCATCCTGCTGAGCACCACAGAACAGACCACGTGTAAGTGATACTTACCTTAGCAGTAGCAAGGAAGTACAATCTGTTCCTTAACATCATCATATCTGTGAAAGCAGCTGTTGACATATGTGATGGTAGCACTGTCAGGAACTGACCAGGCCCAGACAGAACAGCGTTTGTTGTAATGCTCTAAGTATTTCTCTGTCCCCAGACACCTTAACATGCCTGATAGCAAAAAGTTTCAACAAACTGATAAGCACAATGCTGATACTTCCTTGTACACAAGGACCACCTAAAAAGAAAAAAAGTTCTTGAATTGTCACTTACATGCCTTCCAAACAGAGACTTACAGTACTCAGAAGAAGAGCTGCTTATGAGGTTGATAGGTTGTTCCTAATACTTAATACTTTGTCTGATACAAACCTACTACAAATACTCATGTGATTTAAATTGTCTTGGCTGTGAACACTGTAATGTGGTTTGAAATCTGCAAACATAATGATAAACAGCAGCACATTAAAACAGACAGGGGTGTCTAGTAATAATACATCTGCTCCTATTTGTCATCTTTATTTATGATCCCCAAAAGGAAGCAAACTGCATGGAGATGATAGTAATTTACCCTAACTGGCATATGCAGAGGAATGATACAAAGGTGTACAAACAGAGCAGAAACACAGGCAGAAGATAATTGCAGAGGATCCAATTTAGAAAGAGGTAATTCTGGTATGAGAGGAAGGAGACTATAATCCAAAATATATATATCCTCAATGGGAGGAAGAAATGTAGGAGGTGGTGAAGCTCGGAAAAATCAACATGACCTCCAGGATGGATGACTGAAAGATACATTAGGGTTTTTTTAAATTAATTTCACAAAGAGATGGCCAATGGAGATAAAAGAGCTCTCTCTGTCAGTCTCAACTGGACCAATGTTTGTTACATTGCAGTTTTGAAGAAAGAAAAGCTAGTGAAATATTAAGAAGGCATGTAAAGTTCATGAGGGAGTACAGATAAATTTTATGGCAAGGGATAATTTTGAAAGTCTTCTCCTTTCTTACTTGACAGATGCTGGTCACTGAAGACACTTACCTTCTTAGCCTTCTGAGGTATGAAAGGAATCACACATTTTTACATCTTGTTCCTTTAGCACAAAGAAGTATACAGCCAAAAATGATATGTTACTTTCAGGGTGTTTTGGAAGGTGAAGCCTTTAAAAGTTTTGGTGCCGGATTTGTCTCTCAGTTACAATGCTGCAATGTCAAAAAAATCTCTCCTGAAGTGCACCTTTAGTGCTACTCTTCTACAGTAAAAAAAGAACCAGCACAGGCTTCACATTTGGCATAAAATATTTTGTACCACAATTTTTTCTGATCAGCATTGAATTTTGCTGGCAATTTACCTATGTTACTGACATATAGCTGTTTTTATTGGCTGAATATATTTTTTCATAAATAGCAACCACATACAGGATTTTAATATCAAGTCCAAATGACTGCTATGCACTTTTGTGCTCTTTGTTGCCTCTACAAATCTGTATTTTAGAAGTTTGTGGGTTTTTTTTCCTCCTTAGTCTTTTTTTCAGAGTGCTAAGTTTCCATGTGTTGGTAACCATAAAAGTAATTTTCCTATAGGTCCTTTATAAAACTTTTTTAAGATGGATAAAAATTAAATGTGACAAACTTAAACCTTTAAAAATTCAATTTCTTCTCTTTCAAAACACTTTCATTTGAAAACAAAATAGTATGTACGGGGAAAATTCCAGAGATGTTAAAAATAGTAGCAGAAAGTATCCATAGCAGTTAGCAGAAAAGTTTGATTGAATAATTGAAGTCCATAATGACAAGATAAATGAGTGGTAAGATTTTCTAAATAGCTATCAGGAAAAAAAAAACTAAAAAAAGCCCAAGTCTAGGAAAGCAATATAATCTCTGTCACCTCTAAACTTGGAACCTTATTTCTTCAGGGCCGATTACCTGCTGGTATGAACTGGCTCAAATCCACTGGATTTGAATTGTCAGAGCCTGTCCCTGCATTTCATGCTTCCAAAGAAGCCCTTTCCCTTTATGCGAGCAAATGAAGTCAATGGAAGAGAACCGGCCTTTCACGTAGTAATATTTATGCTTGTTTCTATGTTTCTTTGTTTGTTTGGGTTTTTCAAAATTGTTTTTTTCTGTTAGTTGCAGACTCTGTGATTCAAACATACACACCTAACACATTTTGCACAGTTTCAGTTGTGGTCAGAGCCCAAGGTCTGCTGCACTCACTCTCCACTGACATGTCCAAAGGAAGATGCTGTTTGGAACAAAGTACTGATAGAAGGTGGCTGGCTCTTTCAATAGAAGCTGCCATTGCTTGTGAGCCCACCTCCTTTTTCCAGTGCCAAGGAAAACAAGAAGAATTCACTAATATGTAGGTATGTGCAGCAGCCTAGCCTCCCAAACCACTGCTAGGGCTTTTCTTCCTCTGCCTTTCAGGGTGTAGGCAGTAGTCAGCCACCTGTGTTTTCAAGGAGCTTGTTTTCTGCCGTGCTGGAGCAGAACAAAGACAAGCTCTCACCACAGCTTTAGCTGAGGGGCACGAAGAGATGAGTGCCAGGTGTAGGCATTGAAATTTCTGCATAGCTTTGCCAACAGTGCACGGAGAAGAGATTTTGGGCTCCTCACCCATTCAAAAGGAGGGAGAAGTAACATGAGAACAATGGTTATTTGCCGATCATCAGATAAGTGTTCAAGATACGACATAACTACAAGCAGCAGCACCTGCATGTGTGTATGTATAAGTATGTATATGTATAGCTTTTTGTGAGTAATGAGCAAATTATACTTTCATCTCTGACCATATATTAGCCAAAACAATGTAATTCTACATGCATAGCAGTTAGAAATACATCTCTTTAAAACATCTTCCTTTCTTCTGTTGCAAGTTTAGACATATTCCAAAGTATGAATCTATAGAAGAACAATGGTTGCAGCACTCGAGAAGACCTGATAGCTCCCTGGTATTATCTTGCAGTTTGTGGCATTGTCAGTTTGTTTCTGTTGCAGTGCATCATGCTAACTAATGGGCATGATCTTTAAATGATCCTTCAGCATACCTTTCTCTGCTCTTTCTGGCTCAGTTCAGAGCTGGAAACTTCAGTCTCCTACAGTCTGAAACTGTGGCTGGATCAAGCTCAGTAGTGTTCTTATATTGACACATGGCCAATGACACTCCTGTGACAGTGACAGGCTATGTCCTGCTTGAGTAATGTAATATTTTAACCTTTTTCTTAAAGATTCAGCTTCTTTCTAGCAGTAGATTCTCTGTGACATATGGCTATGATAATTTGTCACTTAAAACTTACACATTCAAAGTATTTCTATGCAAATACATCTTTAAGCCATAAATCTCAAAGCAACTTCCAGAGACAAAGTCACTGTTCCAAGTGTGGAATATATTTTCAGGTGGAAAATAAGTCTAGGATAAAAAAGTAACGTTTCTTTTTCCACATACTTTGTATTTTTCTTACTTCACATGACTGATGCCATAAAGAAAAAGTCATCCTTGAAAGGCATACAGTGGTATGTGTCATTAGGAAAATTATTTGAATCATTTCAAAAACATGTTACAAATGGCCAGTATCCTCCATCCAATGAAAGTTTTCACTTTCAGTGATGTATCATGCAGTCATGTTGCTGCTTTTCTTTTGCTTTTATTGTGGCCAGCTTACTTTCTCTGGAAATGTTCGCATGCTGTACATTTCCAAAGACCTGATCTGAAATCAGATAATTGGTTGCTACCAGTTTACTGGTAACTACCAAACTGAAATCTCAGATTTTAAAATTATCACAATCTTAATCTAATTTTTCTTATTGTTATTTTTAATATATAAAGATTAAACAATTACAAAGAAGTCACTGGGCTGTATCTTTTCAAATTACCCTGACGTTTCTTTCATGCAAGACCAACTAATGAGGGGCATCTGTAGTTGAAAAGTCTCGTCAGAACAAATTTTATACAAGCACCAACTAGTGATACACAGACCCATCAAGTTCCCTGAGACAGCGTAATGGAGAGATCAGGGCAGGAAGAGGAATTTTTTTTTTTCACTATGATAAGATGTATGTGTGAAGAAGAAAATCCCATTCTTCAAGTTTACTTACTATACTCCTAGAAATATATTTCACAAAACTCCTTCCTCTGCTTGTGAATAATAATAGCAGTATATTATAAAAGACTATTTTTCCTCTGAGAAAAGATACACCCTATGCTTGTAGTTTCTGTTGGTACTGAATACTTCCTGGAGCATGTCATATCCAGGTTATGCATGAAAACCATTTTCGGAATCAGTGAAAAGTATCAGACTGGAAAAATTTCATTTTACCTAACCGGTTAGCACTGACTTAATTCTTACTCACCAGGAGTTCAATTTGTCTTGACGCAACATCTATTTCCAGTAAAGAGACCATCAGAGTTGCTTTTGCCAAGAAATGAGGACTGAATTGCACAGTATTGCATGAAAAACTGTTCATTATACTTTTCAAGGTTTGGTGCAGTGTATCCTGCATTTCGTTTACACTGGCTGTATAGAACTGTGTGTGCTGAATTTATTTAAGACTCACTGGAGCAGGTTTAGTGTTTTACAACCATTGTTTGAGCTATCTCAGTACAACAAACCTGCCATAAAGCTGTACATTTATCTAACTACTTCGGACATGCCTGTCAGTTTTATGTATATGGAATCATCCAAATCAGTAAAAGCACACAAGTAAATCTAGCCCAGAATCTGCCTACACTCAGGGCCCATTTCAAATGCAAGCTAATATTATTATGCATTACAAGTCAATATGAATATGAAAGGCATAGGGAAAGGCAAAAGGAAGGAACTATTCTAACACAGTAAACTGTTCTGTATAAGAATTTTTCTGTTAAATTATACCCAAAGTGAAGCTACTGGAACAAACATCGTATTAATTTAAATAGGACAACTCCTTCTATGCACATTGGTTTCTGTATTTTCACAATGGCTGGGTTAATGGCTACCTGATTTGGAATAACAGAAGTGGATGCAACTACTCTGCTAACAATTACACTGTTTCTTTATTTCACACAGAAGACAAGAAACAATGAAGTGTGTGAAGGTGAAGTACTGTGGAAGTGCAGATCTTTCGAGTTTTCCTCTCCTACAAGTTGAATTTCAACAGGTAAGTAGCACTATGCAGAGAGACTGCACTAGCAATTCCTATATGATTTTGTGATATTTGCTCATAGAAAATGACAAATAGTTTCTCTTCCACCCAATGTTCCTCTAGATAGTCCAGAAAGCAGTTGGGTTTTTTGGTAAGAAATACTGAAATTGCATCAATCAAATTATGTTGATGTTTTGTTCAACACTTCTGATCAGGTAATGACTCTAACAAATGTTTTTCAGATTGTTATTGAGCTATTCACAATCACATTCATGTTTTCTGCTCTTTGTATCTCAGCATGTGAAGTATTGTTCATACTGCCTGAAATGCTGTCCGCAGATGTGGCTTCAATACTGCAACCGGCTCTTACTTAGCCCAAGAGTTTTCTCATCCCAGGAAATGCACCCTAACATTTCAAACCTGAAAGCAATGGGGAGCCAAAAATGTATCCAAAATACAGCTCTTTGAAGCAGAAGAAAATATACAGTAACATCTAGCTACATCTGAGAACAGGAACAAAGACATTAATTTAAAACAAAAGTGATCTTTTTGTCCTTTTCCTCTTTACAGCAAAGATAACAGATGAGATGCTGTTTTCTTGGAATTCTATTGATATAATATCTCTGACTGCCTAGCAGAACTACCAACAGCTAGGTCAGACCCTTTGGGGATTTTATGACATGCTTTGTACAAATGAACATGTGGTGATAGCATGAAAGAGAAAGTGTGAATTCCAGAGATGCTGTAAAACCACTGATGCTCTTGGGTAGTTTGGAAGACCACCAGATAGACAGACAGTTTCCAAAGCTACAGGTGTTAATTTAATTAATTAGGAGTTTGCCCCTCTGAAATTAGTTATTGAAATCTATTTTCTTTATAGATACTCAACTGATGACATTAATGAGATGGAGTATTTCCTCAATTTTACAAAAAACAAAACAAAACAAAAAAAAAAAACAAAACAACAACAAAAAAAAA
>NW_008586634.1:0-13626 GCF_000691845.1 Merops nubicus | reverse complement strand
AAGAGAAGATTTTTCCCAATTTTAAAAAAAAAAAAAAAAAAAAAAAAAAAAAAAAAAAAAAAAAAAAAAAAAAAAAAAAAAAAAAAAAAAAAAAAACAACTACCTAAGAAGATAATCTGACCTAGTGTAATAGCTAAACCAGAGAGGTTTTGTCTGAAAACAATGCAATGCACTCATATTCACTAGGCATGCACTAAATAGTGAGTTATATTGGAGACTGAAGAATTGCTCCTACAACTAAGTAAATTGCCTTGTACATAAATTGTGTTCAGAGAAGTTATTTTTAATCCCAAATATGCTGGCAAATAGTCTTGAATTTCTGGGTCACTCTTGTAGAAAACTCCATAAAGTTCAATTTTAAATGCCTGTCAATATCTTTCCTATCCAACTAAATTCAAATTAATTTCAATGTAGCTTTTTTAAGTTATTATTTTTAGAGTTACATGACACCCTACTATATAGCAGGTGAAAAGAAATGTGACAGTGCTGAGGGAACACTGAATAAATATGACGCTTTTAATGGTGATTTAATGGTGACAATGTATGTTTAATAATCATCCCTAAATACAGCTGTAACAAGCATATCATCTTAATAGAACTGTGCCCACAAAAGTACTGTAAATACCACTTCATTTCCATTTGCAGAGGATCTTCTCATTCCAGTCTAATTGTACCAACAAATATCCAAATCTGGACTGTTTAAATGCTTAGCCATAGAGAAGACCACACCTAATGAAAAGACTTGCTTTTGTATCTTCTCAACAAGTACGATGAACATCATTAGTTAATTCCAAGGACAACATCAAAAATCAAATTTATATGTAAGAACATACACTGAACTAATGGGAACTACTCTCACTGCTCAACACCAAGTAGATATTTATTATCTTTCCAGGACTTGGATTTTAAAATTCAAATGCGATTCTTTAATCAGGTCAGCTCTTCAATTAAAAACCATACATCTCTCATAGAATAATAGAACATTTTGAGTTGGAAGGGACCTTTAAACATCATCTAGTACAACACCCCATGCAATAAGCAGGGACGTCTTCAACTAGATCATCATCATCCTGGTGGTATTCTCTTTCTGACTACAGACTGTACACCTTATAAAGGTTGATCTCATGTAGAGGTTGGTCTTTAAGAGTTCCAGACATCAGTGTTTCTGTCTCTCAGTCCTAATGGAAAATGTATTTCACTGGCAGGTAATTTAACATTAACTACTACTGATACTGTTGCTTTTGTTTTTTCATTAAACATGAGCAAAGTACTCTGGAACAAGACAGCAGTAACAGAATAATGTTACTGATCATTTTGCTTTGGATTCTTCTTTAGAATTTTAGATTCTTCTTTAGGCTTCTTTAAAACCATATCTGAATAGTCAGACAGATGAAAACTATCAAGCAACCCAAGTAATAAATTAAACCATTTTTTCTGATTATTCTAGTTATTATCTGTGTATGTTGAAATGATCTAAGGTATAATAACTTCCATTCTCCTTGTTTTACTTCTATTTGCTTTCAGTGCCAGCAATTCTTTGAATCAACAGGGAAATTTTAATGTTTTTATACTAGTATGAAGATGTTACACTTTAGCCACTCAGAATATTAACCAGCATATTCTAGACTTCTCAATACCACAGAAAGGAAGCATTCACAATAAAATGGATCAAATAAAATAATAAATGTACACAATAAAATAAATGTTCAATAGAACATAAAAGAAGTTTAGTTCTTAACGTTGTATCTGCTGCCCTCACGTACTTTTTGGGACACAGCAGAAGTATATAGAAGGCACCGACTGCTGATTATGGAAGGTTTAAGTTATCATTTTTATTTCTAAAGGGCTCAGTTCATAGCTGTCATAACAATAAAAACTTCAGCTCAACAGTGTTCTAACTGCATGGAAAACTCTAGAAGTGCTGCCAGGGTACAAAAAGGATGACAACAGGTAGCTGCTAGATAACAAACTACTAACATAAATGTTATTAAAAGTCTTCATATCTATAAAAATATATTAAAAAGACTAAATCTATGGAAAAACAACACATTGCAGACATATGAGTTGTTTGGTATACCAGTATGGTGATGAATAAATTTACACTTTTGAATTTCATTTTTCTGTTTTTTTTGTTTGTTTGTTTGTTTGTTTCTTACACTTAACTAGTTTGAATTTGATGGAAAGCTGTACTACAATACAAGGCTATGTTTCCATGCCTTCCTTTTCTCACAATATTATTGATATTGAGATTTAAAGTTATTGAGTAAAATATAGCACCTCTGTAGATTCAGAGAATCATGCAGGTTGGAAGGAGCTCAGGAAGAGGTTCTAATACTGAAATTAATTGTTGCAAGTTTACACTGGGAGTTCTTTTGATCCACTTAAATGACTGTGTTTCATCAAATTTAGCTGAGATGGAATGAGCCAGGAAGTATTTTGTTTTTGCAAAACCTCAGGCATTATGTTTTGGTTTTTCAAGTACAAAACCACCCTTTGTTTTGGTTTTGGGTTTGGATTGTCAGTCCAAAGGAAGCAATGGAAGAGAAGAGTGGCAATTATTGCAGCAGAATTATAGAATAAATTTGTCTTGCTAGAGGTTGCAGATGTTTGAATACAAAAGTTAAATTATTATTTATTTTTAATGTTCCATACCAAGGGTTGGAGAGTCCTAAGTATGTCAATTGATGTACTTATTTATGTACATTTACTTATGTACTCTTCTATGTTAATTTAAGATATCTTGGAAGATATTTTATTATTTTTGTTATGGACAATAACTGACATAAAAATTTTGGAAATAATGGGTTTGACATTTGAGCCAAATTCTGCCCTGGTTCAAACCCCAAATATGTGATGGTTTTAGGAAAGAATCATAGAATCGTGAATAACAGAATCACAGAACACCATGTTGGAAGAAACCTCAAGGATCATCTGCTCCAGCCTTTCTTAGGAACAGTAGGGTCTAGATAAGTTGGCTCAGTACTTTATCTGGCTGAATCTTAAAAGTGTCCAATGTTGGGGAATCCATCGATTCCCTGGGGAGATTATTCCAATGGCTGACTGTTCTTGTGAAAAATTTTCCCCTTGTGTCCAATCAGAATCTACCCAGAAGTAACTTGTACCCATTACCCCTCATCTGTTCCATATGATCCCCTGCAAGAAGGGAGTGTCTATTTTCTTTATAGCCACCCCTTAAATACTGGAACATGGTGAAGAGGTCTCCCCTAAGCCTTTTTTTTCCAAGGCTGAACAAGCCTAGTCCTCTCAGACTTTCCTCATATGGCAGCTTCTCAGTCCTTTGATCATCTTTATGGCCCTTTTCTGGACCCTCTCCAGCCTAAATTTTTTTTTTTTTTTTTTTAAAGCAGGATTAAAACTGAACTCTGTGTGGCCTGACAGCTGCTCTGAGTAGAGTGGGATAACAACTTCTTTATCTCAGCTGCTGATGCCCTTGTTGTTGTAGCCCAGCATCCTGTTGTCTCTCTTTGCTGCTCTAACACACTGTTCACTCATACTCCAGGTCCCTCTCCACAGAGCTGATCCCCAGTGAGGCATATTCCAGTCTGTGCTGCACTCCTGGATGATGTTGTCCAGGTGCAAGACCTTATATTCATCCCTGCTGAATTTCATAAGGTTCTTATTAGCTCACTCTTCCAGTCTATTCAGGTACACCCGATCCCATCATGCAGATTACTTTTAAAGATACCAAACAGTATTGGGCCCAGTATTGATCCCTGGGGAACTCCCCTTGTAACAGGGTACCAATCTGAAAAAGACCTATGTGCTACCACCCTCTGGGTGTGGCCTGTCAGCCAGTTCCCCACCCACCGTATGGACCACTTGTCTAGACCATAACTCAAAGAAAAGTATTTGCTTTATGGTGTGTAACATAATGAAATAATCCTTTGGTAATTTATTCAGCTAAAGTAGAGTTTCAATAAGTTCCTTGCCAAGGAATTAATGGTAAGAACAGTTGTGTATTCTGAGGTTCAAATCTGAACTTGAAAAAGTGTAACACATTTTTTTAAGAAACGATCTAGTGGCAAAAATCAAAGGGAAAGAAAACCTTCTATATTGTAAAGGGTACAAGTATATGAAAATAGCTGTCACTAAAAGCTGACACAGAAGAGCATTTATGTATTTAAAGGCAGGAATGGGTTCAAGCCATTATTGAATATGTGACCTGTAATACTTAGGAACAGGCCCTTGAAAGAATCTCTTTTTTTTTTGTTGTTGGTCTTGGTAATCAGTTTCAAAAAGAAAAAATTAATTCCACCTACAAACTTGAAGTTAATCAGCTGTCTCCCTGCTGGGCATCATAAATGAAAGCATTTTCATAATGAGAAAACAGATCAAAACATGTTTCACATCTGGTGAGCGCAAACACAAAAAAACAGTCATTAGAGCTAACAATAATCTCCTGAGTAAAGCATTTCTTGATGAGGGTAAGTAAGCTTGAAAGTTCACTATTTCAAAACTGAAGTGGGCAAAAGGAGTGAGAAAAGAGTAGAAAGCTGCAACATCTTCCTCTGAGAGTGCCAAGACCTACAGGGCTGCCCCCTGACCAGGGCTAAGCTGGCAGCTGGCACAGCACAGAAGGCAATCAACCTTTCTTCTCCTAACCTGATGCTGTTTAGCAGCCAAACCAACCTACTCACGAGGCAGAGGCAGTCTGGAGAAAGTGTTCTGCGTGAGAGCACAGAAAATATCTCCAATGCATCCCATTCCCATTCTTCCATCTTTTTTACATGTCTCCTCTTCACACCTCTGTGTCAGTGTCAACATACTCCCCGAGAAGGAGGGAATGATAGGGCAGCTCTGCCATCTGAGCATCCTCTCCCTTCAGAGGAGCCTCCTGTACCCACACAAAAACAATGGCATGCCCCTTCCCAACGTCACAGTAACACACAAGGATCCAGGGTGAATTTTGAAGAACCCATACTCCTGGATATGTTGGTTTCTCCCTGGCAAAGTTGACTGAACTCTAGAGTTTTCTCATTCCTCACCCAACAAATCCAGACTGAATGTAGGGTTTCTTTCTTAACTCATGTTTCCATTAAGTACTTATGCTAATTTACTTCTGACTGTGGGTTGAGCCTGGGTGCTTTGAAGCTGCTGGCTAAAGATCCAAAGTGCACGCTTCCTTTCTTTGCAGCCCTGCTCCCTACTCTGCAGTTAATTCAGAGTTGACTGAAAGGAAGTCACTGTCCTGCCAGTGCTATTTCAGGTTTAAGGGTGCTCAGGATTTAAACTCGGACCTGGATCCAAATTTCATAGCTTCCATCCCTTTAATTGGCTAACTCATAACCTTGGATCCAAAAACCCACAACAATTTCACATTTTTCTAGAGGGATTTTATTGAAACATTATAGAACTTGCTCTTGGTATATTTTGGCAAAGAGAATAAAGTGAAAATTCAACCAGTGAATAATTTGTTGTGGGATAGGGAAAGCAGGATGCTGGCAGACAACTCCTTCAGCAATTTTAACATGTAAACCAGGATTTCTATTGCAACAGGTTGGGGGGGGGGCAGGTGGAAAACTAGTTCAGACAAGTTTTTCTTCTTCTGTGTGCAATCACTGCTGACAGGCACATGTCTCCCAGAAGACTAAGGGAGCCAGATACTGTTCCACTATTGATCTGAATCTCAGGACTGCTACAAAATTAGCTATTGACTCAACCACTTTTAGGTCATGGTTCACTTTTAGGCATTATTCCATTTTTTTTTATGGACGTGACTGCACTGAAAACACCAATAAAAGATGTGAATAAGAAACTCGTGGTTTCTGTGGAAACCACTGCATGAAGCATAATATGACACACTTATCTATGCCCTTCCTCTATCATGTTGATTTCTAGGTTTGTAAAGAACATCCATGCTATTTTCCAATATTTTTATTTTGGTTTAAGTTCATCTACTCAATGACCTTATTACCAATGACTTATTATTATGACCAAAGGCCATAGCTAACAACTAGATATTTTCTTCCAGTTATTGAACTCTTACATGGTTTCCTGCTTCTCGTTTTGCACATTATCTCAAAGTATTATGATGCACTAACAGCTATATTTAGGTCAGTTTTACTACCTCTGTGCCTTCCTAATCTAACACCTGACCTGTCAGCAAACTAGGAAAATCGTAAGAAGAAGTTGATGAACTAAAAGGAAAAAAAAAGTAGAAGATATGTATCAACAATATTGTAGGGCTCATACTAACACCTTTATTTTTATTGTAATTCTACCTTGTTCTACATTATTCCTACATAAGTTAAATGCATCCCATAAGTACAAGTTAAAAACCCATTGGAACAAAGCACAAATAAAATGTCTGTCCAGTGATACTATCTACTATTGGCTTACCTTCTCTCTCAGCCTTTCTCTCTTGGCTGTAAAGATTAGCTACAGACACTAGCTCATGCATATAATTTGAAATGTCTACAGCTAGATGAATATAAGTTCCCTTTCCAAATGCAACTGAGGCTCTAATACACCTCTTCTGCAAAGCACAAGTTAAATGATCCTGCATACTCAGTGAGGAGGCACCTGGAGCTGCTCAACAGGAAAAGCAGTTCGAGTAAGGGTCAGAACTGTCCCCAGGTGCTAGGACTTCAAACAGTGAATTCATCTTTTGTGGTGAGGTGCCTGCAAGCATGAGGGAAAAGGGGGGAAGGAAGTGGCTTCTTGCTGGAAGATTGACTCAGTGCACCTTCAGCAAATCTGTGGGTAGTGTTAGATAAGAAGGAGTAGCTGACCTGCCAAACAACAGAGCTTCAGTTCAAGGACCATGGCAAACTCGAGGCCTGGGCTAACTGAAACCCCATGAAGTTCAATGAGTAGAAGATGCAAGTTCTGCACAATGAATGCAAGGTTTAAATCAGGACAATGGTGAACTCTCACCACAAGTAACGAAAACTGTGAAACATTAAGAAGTCACAGCCAGAAGATCATGGGAACTTACAATCACATTTTACTCAGTGCCAGTGAAGCTATTTGTAGCATAATCTGTGCAATCTTGTGTTCTCCCCTGTTCAAGAAAGGTGTGAAAAGCCTGAATAGGGTCCAGCAAATAGCTATCAAGACAATCCCACATGAGCTACTACAGATATGAAGAAAACTTCATCGTCAGAGATCTTGGCAACTCTGCTAGTCAAAACCATGGCTGACTTGATCTACTGTTGCCATTTGCCCTGCTTCACATGAGAGGTTGTACGTGGTGGCCTCCAGGAGTCTTTTCTAACCAACATTTCTCTAATGCTATGATATTGTGACTATATTTGCTCATGATGCAGATGTCCTAGACCTCAGGCGTTTGATGGCCTCAGGGTATTCAAGGACATAGCTCCTGGATTCTATTCAAGCAAATGTCGTTAGCTACTCTCCAAACATCCCAGTGGTACTTGATCAACATGTAACCCCCTTCAAGGAACAGAGAGATGGGAGGAGAGGGATGGAGAGAAAGAGTAACAAGAGAAAGAAGGCACCAAAGCCTAACCACAGTCCTGTGTTTTCACTTCCTAGAATCACAGGATGAAATACAAATTGAGAACCTGGAAGAGGAATCTAAACCAGCTGATACCCTGTCCATTGCAGCTTGGACTGTTCTTCAAAGTGAGCAGTATTAATCATTGCCTGACACTTTCATGACTAAAGTCCAATATAAGCATAATTTAAGGAGTATGAAAACATCCCAAAGTTGCTAGTCAGTGGGTGATTGGGGGAATGAAAAATCTTAAAGGCTGATGATAGATATATCATCAGTTGAAAGAACAGAATACTGTAGTTAGAGGGCAAGATGTAATTTTTACGTTTCTCTTTGTAAATATGGTGGAAATTAAAAAGTGGGAGGGGTTGTGAGAGATGAGGGAAAGAAATAATGAACAGAGAAAGCTGGAGGGAAAGACAGAGAAAGCTGGAGTGAAAGAGGCAAAACCAGATTGCTAAAACTGAAGTAAAAGTGAGATTTAAAAAAAAAAATAAAATAAAAAAAAAAAAAGAGGAGAACTAAAACTTCAGTGTCACTGGCAAGGAAAGTAGAACAGAGTGACAGTAAGAAAAGTACAAAGGTGGAAAGATGCTCCTGGATCTGGATAGATTCTTTAACAGATAAAACAGTGTTCCTTGCAGAAAAAGAGGAGAGCAGAAGATGTTTTCTATATAATGGAGGCTAAAGGCAGTGAAGCATGAAGGACCTCAGATATCACCCTGCCAAGAGGCAATCTTTGACTGAAGAATGGCAGTGTAAAAACAGGTGAGAGAGAATGTAGATAGAGTTCTGTAATTCTACATGGCCATGAGATTTTATTTTTTTCCAAAGGTGTATAGCAACACAAGAACAGAAGCAAAGAAATAAAATCTTTGAAGATGAGCCAGCAATGAAGATTAGTGAAACAGACAGTGTAAGAGAAGAGATGGGCAGGCAAACCTGAAGTCATGCCAAAGTGGAGCAAAAAAAAAAAAAAAAACCAAAAACATCTTGACAACGAAATCAGTAGAGGAAAGAACACAGAGCAGAAGACAAACAGAGGCATTTAAATCCTGGAGAGCACTCAGACACTGCCTGAACATTATTCCAGACGAATGACCTGAAGGTGGGTTCATTCCCCTGCTCAGTCAGTCTTCAACCGTTTTGCTAAATCTGCCAAGACAGAGATCCACTCTACTCTAACTGAGGTACTGGGATGAAAATGAAGTGATACACAGACAGAAAATAGTCCTCTGAAACTACCTATTTCTCTGATCTAAATTGCTGAAAGAGGTCTGGATTTGAACAGATGATTAAAGACATGTCTTAAAGATCAGTCAGTGCTGCAACAATGGGAGTATAGCGATAGGACAAAGGGTAAAGGATTTAAACTGAAAGAGGGTAGATTCAGATATAAGGAAGAAATTCTTCACTGTGAGGGTGGTGAGACACTGGAACAGGTTGCCTAGAAACTGTGGATGCCCCTTCCCTGGAAGTGTTCAAGGCGAGGCTGGATGGAGCTTTGAGCAACCTGATCTAGTGGAAGAACATCCCTGCTCATGGCAGGGGTGTTGGAACTAGATGATCTGTGAGGTCCCTTCCAACACAAACCATTCTGTGATTCTGTGATTCTATGATTCTAACTAAAGCACAGTATAAACATTCCCAAGATATTTATAAATTATCCATCTCTAGAACTGCAAATCTGGCCCAACCCCAGAACCCTGAGTTACTATAAACACCAAGTATAAGGCTTAGGATCGTAGTAATTTGCATATGTTGCCTCCATGCCAACTCATTAGAGCAACTTCAGCCTTGTCTCTACTTCACGGATATTGTAGGGATGTGATAAGCAACAGCCTCAGAAAGAAGATGGTCAGTAACCTGTCACTAATCCCATGATGCATACTGTAAAAACATCATTGTAAAACTAATGAAAGAAGAAACAAGCCACAGAAGTGTTAAAAGATCTTTTGGTTTTCATTATATTAATTATAATTTAACCATTGGCCATAAAATCAAAACTCTGGAGCTGGACAAAACTCTCAGCTGTCTCTCCAAGTGCAGAGCCAGTATTCCAGTGCCAACTATTGCACATATTCATCTCACCACATTCCACCCAAAAGTGGAACCCAGTCACTTTACCGAAAATCTTAATTTCAAGTGAAATATATGGATATTTTTAAATATTAAGTTTTAACTTTTCACAACCACAAATTCCCAGATGGTAAGCAGTTCGGAATAGAAAAGGGAAAACTTTCAAGGCATGGAAAATATTCTCTGGCAGAGCTAAAATAATAGAGGAACTGGCTTGCCTTTGCTATATTTCTTCCAAGATGTAAAAAGAAGCCAATGGATGGCTGCTTGCCATTTGTCATAACCAATTTCAAATATGCCTCCTCGTTACCTTTTTTTCATCCACTTTCTTTATTCCTCTTTAGTGTCTTATCTTCTGTAAAAATCTCTGTTTCTTCTAACAATCTGTTATTGCAGAAAGATTTTCCAGGTTTTAGAATGTCGCTGGAATATTATAAGCTTGGACCTCGTTCAGGGCTCTATCATAGCTATCCAGCACACACTGACATAAACAGGACAGGGCTTAGCCCTTTCATTCAAAGGGCCTAAGCACTCTCAACTGTGAGTGGGAAAGATCTTATGACTGTCAGGTTATTGAAAACCCATCTTTCTGACATTAGTCTTCAAAATTATATTAATTTTTGTCATCCAAAGTTTTGACATAGCAAACTTAGAAGGCTCTAGCTAAATATTATATTCAGGTGCCTAAAAGGGAAGTCTGGAAGCTTCCAAGATACTATAAAGCATTCCTCCTTCAGTCTCCAGATGCACTTCCAAAAGGGCTCAGATCTCTTATGACTCCCGTGTTGTATCTGCTGGGTCCTTCTGGGTATCTTAGCTACCCTAAAGGAACCTCAGGTGCCACAAGACCTTCCTGTTTGGGTAAAGAACTGTGCCCTGATCATAGCTCTCTGAGTTTTGAAAGCAGTTCAGCTGATCAGACATCAGTGGTTTTTTACCCTCCCTTTGCAAAGCTACCATTCCTATAATCAGTAACCATAAAATTTTTCCTTCCACTGCCATGTTTTGAATTCATAATGTAATATTACAGGAAATTAGCAGTTGGCTGTTTGAGATTTTTTATAATTCTAATATGGATATTTTTTCCTCCTTTTTAATCCTCTGAGCTGTTAAAGAGTATAGTTCTCTTGTTTAAATGAAAGCCAAATTGGTTAAACCTACGTTAACCTTGCATAAATAGTATCTGAACTGATCACCTAGGATCCAACAATGCAGAGCTCTGAAGCTGAAACGCAAAACTACTATAGGCACAAGATTTCACAAAATTATGTACAGGAACTTTTTAATAAGGACATTATTGCATGAAAACACTTAAAGCTCATTCCAGTCCTTACAGCAAATGGATTGAATTTTGCATATAGCCTTGTACAAACAGGATAAAGCTCCCTTTTCTCACCCTGTAGGGCAAAGGATATTGGATCATAAGGCCATAATATCTCTCTGCATAGAAAACTTATTACAAGCCCTGGGCCTGAGCCAGACATACATATATTTTAGGGAAATCATTCATTTGAAGAGAAAAGAAGGAACGATATCCCCCTCAGATTGAAGTTATAGGTTCTGGGTTTTTTTGTTTTCTTTTTCATTTAATGAATAGCAGCTGTTCAAATGTGCTCAGAAGGTAGAACACTGAATAAGCTCCAGTGCATGAGACTATTGGGCAAGTATCTGGCGACAAGGTCAAAAGGGAGCTATAAATAAATATTTAGATAACATAGCTCCCATTGTTGTCAGTAAGGGATGATGGCTCAGCAATTCTAAAAATCAGTAAAGCTTTATTGAAGTGTATGGATATGGATTAGAGGTTAAATCTAAGGGACCGTACACAGTCCAGAAATAACATGCGTAGCTGTGGAAAAAGTAATACAGCTGTGTTAATCTGAGTTGTCACCTGGGCTATTGATCCCTGATTCTAATAATTCTGATTGTATTACACTGTTTTTATATGAGATAGTTGAATGTCATTGTTATATGAGATAGAATAAGTTCAGACTCAGTCCAGAGATGTTACACTCATTCATTTCAGAAAGGAAAAAAACCAAACACACTGTCATACAGAAATTTAGTGGTATATATGTTCCCAAGGCTTTCTTTTTTTCTGAAAATGCATCTCGAAAATATTAATGCAGCAGAATGAAGCCCCTTTATGTGATATCAATGTTGTTAAAGCACACATCACAACAACCTAACTTTAAATTAGAATGTACTCTGTTGATTCTGAAAGGACTTTTCAGTATCTGAGAAAATAATACAGACTGGCTAAAGATATCTTATTAAGTCTTATTACATTAAACCCTTTCTCTACAATTTTAATCCAAACTTCTCATGCAGCCATCTTTGGTGCTACTCACGGACTTATGTCTATGTGCACTAGTACCCTCTACTGGTCATAAATTTACTCTGGTGCTCAAATAGTATGAGGACGCAGAGGCAAACCATTAATAGACATCTGAATGATGAATGCCTCTTTTCTTTCTTCCTTTCTTCTATGTTGATCAAGAGGTCATGATCTCTATTCCAGCTATATGCATGAAATTACTTAGCAATGTGAGGTGGTTTCTATCTGTCCTACAGTTCATTAAAACTGTACGTAAAAGTTTGAATAGCGGAATCAACAATAACCAGCAGTGCTGGAAAAGACATAAAATACTGCACAGCTAATCATAGGGAAAATATGGCATATATAACAACTCTTTGTTCTCTACATTCTTGCTGTCATCTGTTCTGCTCTTTTCAAGAACATCAGATGTGAATTGATTGGCAACATATTTCCCTAAGGGAAGCAAAGCTATATTTAATGTCTATGGTTCTTAAAGTTCCGCAGCACCATCAATGATGCCCTGGCAATAGTCAACTCAATCTGAGTTTAATTCCAGATGAAGATTAAAGTAATAGTAACAAAAACAGTCCCAAAAGAAAATACAGGTAAAGGCAGCACTGTGGATGAGAAAGCAATGAATTTCTCAAAAGGCAGACAGAGCAATTAGACATATAAGGAATCTAATTTGCCACTTGGAACAGTCTGGCAAAGAGCAAGTCATGTAATCATTTTATGACACCAAAAAAAACCCCCACATCTCTCAATACATGAAATGATACTTTTGTTCTTAAATAGTCCTACATAGATATTAACGAAAGGTTTCTTGTTAGACTAAGTGCAATAGAACTTAGTTTTAATGATTTCTTAACATTAACCGATAAATAAAGATATTTCAAACTACAGTTTCCAGAGAATGTAAAAAGGAGGGATTATTATTATTCAGAAACTCTGAAATGTCCATGCCAGTATTTCTGGTTTAGCCACTAAATAGAATGCTGCACTTCAGTAATATTTAATATAGAGTGATACCATGAACAGATCCTACATCCTACAGTTCCCCATGGCTGAGACCCTCCAAAAATAAAACTTTCTGCTTTAACAAGGGCACACAGTGATGAACTTTTGAAGAAAGAGGTAGACATGGCTTTTCAGTGCCAACATCAGAGGATTCTGAAAGTTCATAAGTAGAGCTGTGTCACCAGACACTGATGTCACCAGGTTCAGTTGAGCCTAGTAAGGCTTGAACAATAAAAAACTGCTGTAAGTGGAAAGAGAGCTAGGCTGGGATGTTGTTTTGTTTGGGTTTGGGGGTGGTGCTGATGGTGGTGTAGCTTATTTATCTGATGTTCATAAACTGTTACTTTGCATGAATCAAATAAATCCAGAAACTTTTCTGGTTTGGGTTATTTTTATTGAGCAAATTTCTGTATAAGACCAAAGCCCTTAAAGAGTTTTTCTGTCTTATGCCTCAGTTTCGTTGCCCATGGACTTTCCCTCCCTTTGTTTTCATACTTGGCCTGGTTACAAAGGATCACAAATTTTGTACACCAAGGAAACCTTTTAACAGTAACAATAAATTATTAGACCAGACAACTTATTCTGAATGCTTTCTTTTTCAATTGTAAAATGAAAAGAATGATCTTTCCAAAAGAATAAAAAAATAGACCTGTTTTTTCTCTTGAAAAATGGTAAATGGTTTCTGTCATCTTTTCTTATACTACTAAATGCAAATCATTCTAACTGATAT
>NW_008586633.1:0-13672 GCF_000691845.1 Merops nubicus | reverse complement strand
GCGGGTTGAGTAAAAATACTGAAACTGTAAGTAGAATAATGTTTCCCATGTGCGGACACGTCGGCGGTGTTCTTGGGTTCGTCTGTCCAAAAAGTTCGAGCCGCGAACGGAAAACGAGTTTGAAGTGGGGGTACTAGGTCGGGAGCGTGGGGAGCCGCTGAGGGAGGAGAAGTGAATGTGCCGTCCTTTAATGCGCAGGAGTTAGACCGGCCGGGGAAACCGTGTGAGATACGCGTCCCTGCTTCTCGGAATTACAAAATACAAACTTAAGTCTAAAATACAGAAGCCAAGAAAAACAATCATTTATTAAGGGCTTTTGTGAGGTTGTATGTTCCCGGCACCTTCACTTTAAAAAAAAAAAAAAAACAAAACAAAACAAAAAAAAAAAAAAAAACCAACCAACTTCTTAAAGATTGAGTTGTCCAACACGTTGTTCTGCTGCAGATGTTCATTGTCTAAATTTCGTTTGCATCTAGCACAGCTTAACTTCAGTGTGGAAACACGTATTGAAATATGTTGCTGTTCTCAAAAGCCTTTTCGGTTCTTAAATTTAACATTGCCAGGGTGTGCCTGATAAATTACACGTTTACTTTTAATCTGGAAAGGCTTTACAAATCAATAAAATCTTCAAAAGTTTGGCTTCAATTAAACATTTGTGTGTTTTCCTCTGTCTCTGGTGGCCCAAGTGTAGGGGTTTGTGGAAGAGAAGGAAAATTGCAGCATGGTGGTGAAGGGTCTCTCTGTTTGGGATATTTGGAAGGCAGGAAAATACAATTCCAGATGACTTAGTGCCGAGCATACTGAATGCATAGCATTGTGAGTTCTTGTATAGGCAGAAGTAGGTAGCAGAAAGTTAAGTCATATTCTCAGTTGTGCTTTATGCTCACTTGTTGCTTTGACTTAAATATATGGAAATTGATAGCAGTGTTTTGAAAATAGAAATTTCTTACTTTTCCAGCTGTTAGGTACACAGTGACTGATGAGAAGGTAAAAGCCCTCAGCTCCCTGTGGGACTACTTAACAGGACATGTGTTGGAGCAAAGAGAGCAAAGATGTACTGGGGATGGTTGCTAAAGGATTTTGGCATCCCCATTATCACAAGTTCCCTCATGGTGCTGGGAATTACACACTCCCAAAGGAAAACTGCATGTTGACTCCAAATGCCTTAGCCTGGATGTTGTCCGTGGGAAGCTGCTGAGAGGTATGGCCCTGAGTCCTTGCCTGTACCACTCTGTGGTGTGGATGGAGGGTACAGTGGAGGTGGCAGGGTACAGTGGAGGTGTGCCTCACCATAAGGCGCGTCAAGGCTTAGTGGCTTATCACGTGGCATTGTCCTTCTGGTGGCACATTTACTACAGGAACCATACAGACCCTGGTAGACCCTAGGGATGTGACCCAGGGTGGAGATCCCCTGCTCCAACCTGGAAGGATGCTCAACAGTGATTCTTGACCTCTGCAGGAAACCACACAAGCAGCTGTGGAAACCCTAGAGTATGGTGGTGGACAGGAAGATTACCTAGGAGAGCAAAATCGTGGTGCTCACTGCTGACACCATCTTCTTCCTCCCTTCTCGGGGCAGAGAGAACAAAAGCCATCCAAATAGCTGAAGGAGGCAACTGAATTGTCCTCCACATGATTGTGGTTCTTGACATTGTCTCGCTGCCTTTGAGTAATCTAGCAAACACTGGCTTGGCCGTCACATTGGTGGGAAAGTACAGCCATATTGCCCCTGCACTGCCAACAGGTTTCTCTTTCTAGTGGTACATGATGGTGATGCGATAGGGATCTTCCAGTTTGCTTTAAAAGAAATAAAACTTTTTTCCCAGTGGCATCAAGAGCCTGGGATAAGGAGGTTCCTAACCAAGGCAATGATAAACACACAACATGCCAGAGAAGGGCTCTTCAGGTCCTTTTTTCAATATTTCCATCTGGAGACCATACTTCACAGCTAGTGGCTAGTCCTCTATATAGGATTGGAACAAAGTTGTTCTGTAGAGCAAGCTGTAGAGCTGTCAGGAAGCAGTGTCAGATACCCTGGACATGGCTATTGCTGTCCTGTTACTATAATATACAACCAACCTTAATTTTTCCAACTGCTAAAAAAGGATTGTGTTTTCTGAGTTACTGGCTACAAAGCAGGACGAAAACAAAAAAAAAAAAAAACAGAGTATGACTGAAAAACATTACCTGAAAATGTTACTGCCAGAAGAGAATGAACTTTAATTTATTACATTATTATTTATATTAACTTTCAAGTGGCTGGTGAGTTATACTCGTTCCCTGGCAAATAATAATGTTACAGCCTCCATTGCCTTACCACTAGCTTGTCAGAGGCAAAATTTTACTTTTGTAATGCTAAGTTTACTGTAATAATTTTAAGAGAAGGAAGTCATTACGAACAGTGGAAGAGATCCTGTATAACTTCTGCTGATTGAGTGCATTGTCCATGCCTTTAGCCAAGAGAACTGGTGTAGCACCATTACCTTTAGCAGAGTCATGACAGTTTACAGCTGGCTGAGTTGTGGCTGATAAACTCCTAAGTCTGGCATATAATTTTCTTCATGGAAAGAAACGTATTTTTCCTTTGATAGACCAGTATCATAACTCTGCTTGGAAAAGACTTACAGAAACGTTCATTTTGTTATACATTACATGGTGTTCTTAAATGATATGAATATGACTCTCTCAGGCAGCCATCAGCCAGTCTGGTGAGTATTACTAGTTGAGCTATTGTTAACAAATACTTTTCTAGCCAAATATAATTGTTTATTTTACAGTGGAAGGCACTTGCAAATTCATGTGGACACAGTGGCATTTTGTTACAAGCCAATACAGTGAGAGACTGTGATAGTTTACGTGATAACAGTATGCAGATTTTAACTGAATTACAGTTAGATTGAACCTTAGCTGAGGTGAAGTTATTCTGTTGAAGAGCTTCACTGTCACAGTTCTTCAGAAAAGAGGTCAACAACTTAAAGGCCTAGTTCTGCTCCTGGGAAATTAATGAGGTGGTTGCTGTCATCTTCAGAGTAAAAAAGACTGAGGTCACCAAGCAACAACTGTGTTTCTTGGGTAATATGTCTCTCCAGCAGGTGTTTTCAACAAAGTATTTTGGACCTGAGACTGGGGAAATAATAATGATACTGGGTAAATAGTAAGCTAATTTCTCAGAAATTAATTTTAAAACATCATGAAAGTAATAAAGAATTCAAGTGAATTCGTTGTAGGCTTTCGTCAGTTTACTACATTTCTGAAGGAGGGAGCAAGGAAAAGGGAGGGTGGGAAAACAGGAATCACTCTTTAAATCCATTTACATTCATCTAGGATCTGATTTGTTCCTACGCTCTTCTTTTTTTCCAGAAGGCACTTGAAAATGTGTCTCCCACTTTTCAAGTGCCCCAAACAGAGTGCTGGAACAGCAGTGGCTCACATGTTCTTGTGATCTTAAGAAACCTGTATATAGAATCAGAATGGTTCAGTTTGGAAGGGACTTTAAAAATCATCTAGTTCCAGCTCCCCTTCCCTTGATACCCATCCTTTTCAAAGTGTCTTTCTTGTGTGTGGGAAATGCTTGTGACTCTTGAGTAAATAAATGGTACAGGTAGCTGTAGCTCTTAAAGAATTCTTTAAACTAAGCTGTTTAGTTTTAGGCCAATAGAAAGTGTCCCAGCCAGCAAAACCTTTTGCTTTCTTCTTTTTTCCCAAGGAAAAAAAAAAAAAAATTGGTTCAGATGGAACCAGTTCTGTCCTCATTCATATCCTGCTTTGGTTACCAAGCTGAAAAATTCACTATCCTCAGTAGATACATTTGCAGTATGAACATTGTTTCTCATTGGAGTATGCAGCAATCAAACTATCATTTCTGGTAAAACAGTAAGTACTTCTGACATCTTCTTATATTTTTACAAAGCTTTGGAGATATCTTCCAATATTTATATATGGTAAAGGAAAAAAGACAGCTGCAGAAGTGCAACTTCTCAACGTCCATGGAAAAACATTGCAGTTAATCTAAATCGTATCTTAAAAGAAAAACAGAAGTAAATCAATAACAATTGAAATTGGTGTATTTTTTATTAAAAATAAACAAACAAACAAGCCCACCACCAAACAGTAAAGTATGTATGTATGCAAAGTAAAAATAAAGTGAACTATAAAGAAAAGCAATACTTACAAATACATGAATTGCAGTATTTATTTTTAAAAGGGTAGCAAAAATCAAACTAATCTTAATGGGAGGTAGGATTCATTGTATGATTAAATGGCGTTCAGAGCATCTCTGTAATTGTAAATAACATGATTCTGTACCATTAAGGGTAGTGAGTTACTTCAGGCTTTGGCAGCATGCACACTGACATCAAGACTTGACACCAACTTTCTCAGGGTCTTTGCTACCTTAGGTCTGCATAGAGAATGGGGAGAAGCTAGCAAGCAGTGAGTTTGCCCTGCTGCTGCTCAGGGAGCAATGGCTGGATGACGTTTGGTAGTGCCACATACAGCTGGGCCTTTCTGAGAAGGAGTAGGACAGTTGTGCACACTGAGGCTTGCTGGAGCCATTTTTCTTCTGCATTTTTTTCAGCCTGGAAATTTTGTAGGGGGAAACATCTACAAGCAGTCCTCCACGTTGCCCTTGTACTTCTGCAGCAAAGCATGACTGATGGCTTGTCCATAGCTACCTTGATAAGCATGCACCTTGGTGTTCCATCTTCGTCAGCATCTCTCTCGTCCTCTGGCTCTATGTTGCAGCTTGAGCATATGTGTGGGCTCTGGGTGACCTGGGATTTATGTTGCATTTGTTGGTTTTATTTTTCAGAGCCTGCTTGCGAGCCACTCATCCAAATTAATATGCAAGGCTTGTTGCTGGAGCTGGGGATATACACAGCCTGCCCAGAGGAGTGCTTGGAGGAACGTGGCTTGATCTCCCTCTTGTGGAAAATTACTGGAACTAAATTCTTGTGATTACTGGAGAAGTCCAGCATAGGTGAACAAATGATGGCAGCAGTTACCATGCCACCCGGCACTCTTGTTGGTCCTCAAGGAAATGAAGAGATGGACTCTTTGATTGTACTGCATTATAATTACACAGGAAAGCTTATTCTAAGGGAGAAGGCAACTGATAATCTAGACTTGTCCACTATTGCATTTCTGATCCTATGTAGTTTCATAGTCCTGGAAAACTTGATGGTGTTGATTGCCATATGGAAAAACAACAAATTTCACAACCGCATGTACTTTTTTATTGGCAATCTAGCTCTCTGTGATCTTTTAGCCGGGATTGTTTACAAAGTGAACATTCTTATGTCTGGGAAGAAAACTCTGAGCTTGTCCTCCACAATCTGGTTCATTAGGGAAGGCAGCATGTTTGTTGCCCTGGGAGCCTCCACTTTCAGCTTACTTGCTATAGCTATTGAGCGGCATTTGACCATGATTAAAATGAGGCCTTACGATGCGAATAAAAAATACAGAGTCTTCCTTCTTATAGGTACATGCTGGCTTATTTCCGTTTCCTTGGGTGCCTTACCCATCCTTGGCTGGAACTGTATAAACAACTTACCAGATTGCTCAACAATTTTACCCCTATACTCCAAGAAGTATGTTGTGTTTTGCATTAGTATCTTCATAGCCATTTTAGTTGCCATTGTCATCCTTTATGCCCGTATCTACATCCTGGTAAAGTCCAGCAGTCGTAATGTCACTAACCACAGTAACTCTGAGCGGTCCATGGCACTCCTTAGGACTGTTGTGATTGTTGTTAGTGTCTTCATTGCCTGTTGGTCTCCACTGTTCATCCTGTTCCTCATTGATGTGGCCTGCCAAGTCAAGGAGTGCTCTATCTTGTACAAAGCCAACTGGTTTATTGCGCTGGCAGTCATCAACTCTGCAATGAACCCCGTCATCTACACTCTGGCTAGTAAGGAAATGCGTCGGGCTTTCTTTCGCCTTGTTTGTGGCTGTCTGGTGAAATCCCAGGTAGCCAGATCTTTGCCTATTCAACCCACACCAGATCCCAGTCGAAGTAAGTCCAGCAGCAGCAATCCCCAGAAGCCAAAGGAAGATTTCCCACCAATTAACGTTCCCTCACTTATTGCTGAGAAAAATGAATCTTCTTTTCAGAACGGAAGCTTCTGTAAGTAAAGGACTCCTCAAGACAAGTACCTTTCTGTGGCCTTTTGAAAGTGTAGTTTAACTATTCATGCACTTAAGTCACAGGGAAAAACACTAACCACTCATTTGAGGACTTATTTATCAACAATCGTTTGCTTTGGATGTTCATTCAGAACACACACAGAAAAAGCTTTCATGCTGCTCAACAGCCAAAATGGGGTCCATCTAATGACATTGTGCACCATGATGGCATTGCGTGATGAGGCAGCATTTGGCACTGCTTGATCTTTCAAGACATACATGGAACCTGTTAGAAGCTTCAGCATTCACTAAACACTGCTGATGACTGGAAAATGAGCCAAATTATTGCCAACTGGGAGAAAAACTCATTACATATGTTGATGATTATAGTTCCCTGTATGTATCTTGCTGTTATGTTAATGGCCTTATATGTATAAATAGCTGTATATTTGTACAATTCCTTATTGAAAAGTTGATGGGTAAAAGTTTACACTATGCTAAACATTCTATTTCAGTATGCAATGTAAGGTGGCATATTATACAAATAGATGTGTTTCAGTGGGGATATTTGAAAATATATGAAGTAGTAGCTTTTAACTGACAGAAATTTTAAGTGTCATACCAATGCAGTATTTTTATTTTTTCCACTGTTATTAAAACTTTTCATGTTTAGTGAAAGACAACCAGACTGTTGTCACTTTGGCATTTCTCAACTTATTTTAAACACAGTAGTAAGTAACCATAGAGAGAGAGACTATATACATGTGCTATTTAAATTAGTTAAAACGTGACCCAACAATACATGTGTATCAAGTGTATGTACTGTTCCAATGCATATATTTTTATTTGCCACTTCCAATGTATTTAAAAATGTATGTCAAAGCTATGTAAAACCTGTGTACATTGTGAATGCACTACTTAAGATTTTTCAGTTCTGAAAGAGACGTATCGTTTCAGAAAGCAATGAACCACAGTGGGTCCCTGTGGAGTTCCTTCCTTTCTCTCCAGGCACTACCATATTGTGAGATTGTGTTGGAAATTCTCCTTGAGAAGAAGTTCAGCCAATGGAACAAGATCCCATTTTATGGCAATGGGACCCTATGCTCCTACTGTCTCTGGACACTTCTGCAGATGTTAAGAGGGAAGATGCGGTACAACAGTGTCATGCTGAAGGCACGTCTCCATTTATACCTGACCCTGCCTTGAATCTGGAATGGAAGCTTGTTTAGTTTGCTAAACCTGGAGCTCCAGATTTACTC
Organism: Merops nubicus; assembly: GCF_000691845.1. Lineage (NCBI taxonomy): Eukaryota > Metazoa > Chordata > Aves > Coraciiformes > Meropidae > Merops > Merops nubicus. The sequence continues at coordinate 6,290 of NW_008586633.1, read as the reverse complement.
TTTTGAGAGGCCATTCCAGAGAAAACTATATGCAGACTACTTTATGGTTCATCACTGCCTTACCAGACTTGGTACAGAATGGTGTTCAGAGGGATTCCCTGAGACATAGAGCAGCTAAGACTTCATAAACATCTGCTTTCAAGTCCCATTGGAAGTGGTCCATGGTAATTCCATCAATGGTACTTCATGTCTGGAGGCTTCAATGGAGGTTGATGGGAAATGGTTGAAATTAGTTCCCATTGTCTTTCAGTAAGAAAGTGAGTACATAAGTTTACTGGGCTCTTTCAAAGATATGTGTTTAATGTCTCAAACCACACCTTGCCTTATGCACAATCAGAAGTTGTGGATGTTTTTTTAGTACAAAGCCTGGAAGAGTTCATCCTTAGCTTTACTCTGGTCTTAGTCATTCAAAGGAGCATTAGACTCTTCCCAAGTGTGTATAGTGTATAAGTGTGTAACGCGTGTCACAAAAGCCTCTAAAAATGTTAATGTTTGCATTGTGATTCTTTTGCAAATTAGCAGCCTGCTTGTAAAAGTTTTATGCTGATAGAAAAGTGTAAGAACAAAGAAAAACTATTTGGATTGAATAACTGTGGACGAGAGTAATAAATACAAAATAATTTCTACCAAAAATGCTGAAAAGCAGTGCACTTAGAGAAGAGGAAAAAGCTAAACTCATCTAAGCATGATTTAACTGTGTGAACTGCAGATACAGGCTGGGTCAGCAGCGCTGTAGCTTTGTGAGAAATAGAACTGGTGACACTGCATAGCGATGGCTTGCTAAGGATTTTTAGGTCTTGTGGTGGTATTTGGGTGTATTTTCAGTGTGGAAGATCTGCACGGAATTTGTGTGTTTGTAAACTGAAAGTTAAAATATTTGTATACTTGTGTTTGCTCAGAGGGTGGCTGCACATGGCAGTATTCCTAGCTATTGTAGAGTAGAAAGCCTTAGCAACAGAATGGTTTGAGAAAACTTCATGGCTGACCATGTCAAGGATGTTACCTGAATCTCACTATTTAGGTGAAAAAAAGAATATTTTTAGTAGCCAAAGTCCAAGAACATGCACATAAAGGTGAGTTTTAACATCTGAATCCTAGCCTTAGCTAATGTGAGTTGTTGCAAGATACGTATAATGCAAGAAACTCCAATGTTGGAGGCCATGTGATTGCATGTCAGTACAAAAACCTTTCACTCTACTTTGATTTCTTCCTCTTACTTCGGAGCTGTGGGGATATTTTCTTAGTTGACTACCCTGCTATACTTGAAGCAGGCTTCTAAGATTCACGAGTTCATATGTAATACTGAAAACATAATTTACAAAATACTTTATGACTGAAAAGAAAAAAAAAACTGTTGTGAATACAGTCTGCAGTGGGTACATGAGACTGGAACATATTAGGCAAAGCACAGATTGTGGAAGATTTCAGATCAAAATTTTGAAGCAGGAGAAGTCAAACACTTAACAGCAGAGGATCATAAATGGCCAGGAAGATGTCCTATCCTTGAAGGCAGAAAAAGAGGGAGAGTAGCTAATTTCATGCTAAAATATTGGAAAAGTCCTTAAAATATGTCCCAGAATCCAAATTCTTTTATCACATAGGCTGATTCAAGCATGGAAGAAATTTAATCAGATCTCCTGTTCCAAATTGGTTTTACATGGAGCAAAAGCTACAAAGGAGACTAACATGTCATTTGTGTTATTTCTTTAATTGGAATGTTGATTTTGGTTCTGCATTACAAAAGAAATGCGAATCAAGCCATCTGAGGAGAAAAAGCTTTCACAAGATGCTTTCCAAGAGCCTTTTATTGACAACAATCTTACAGAGTATTTTCAACTCCTTAGGTACCATAAACATTTTGAAAACTTAATTAAATATCAAACCTTTGAACAGCGGTTGTTGTGTAGCAGTCATTTTTCAAAAAATTGTAAAAAAAAGCTTTTGACCTTCTGTGGAGTACATGCATTTAAACTCTTGGTGTTGTACCTGAAAGCAGTACCTGTGGGAACGCTGTGCAGCTAAAGGTAGTAGGCTCTGCCTCCACCATCCCTGGAGTCAGAGGAAGGCTTTGCCCCATGGTTTCCTAGGAGCAGACTCAGTCCCTTGGCTCACCTGCTCAGAGGGCTGTCTGCTACAGCAGCACTGTATGTGGCTGCCTCCTTAGGAAAGCACATCCTATAAGCAGCAACCATAAATAGGGTATCATGCTGCCTACAAGGTTTGTCGTCTCCAGCTGTTGTAAGCAAATTGAAAATGCACCTGAGTGCAAAGTGCCAGGTGCCAAAAAGCTGGGATCCTGAAAGCAGACAGTCTGCCCCTGCTGAGCAGAAGTGTGTTGGTATCTGCCCTGGGTAGTGCCATTAAACCTACAAACACAACCAAGGCCACAACCTGGCTGTGTGACTTGGCTAGCAACTGTGGACCCCATGACTGCTCCAGATCTGGGGACGCTCCTTTCTTGTGGCAAACCCTACGGGGAGCAGGCATGCTAGTAGGGATCAGGGGTTTCTTCTTGGCCACCACTGAGCCTGACACTTGCCCCAGCCCTGGGGCCTCCTGACACCTGAAGTAGGCTGGAGGCACTGTGCAAAGTCATGCAGAGGCATGCTGGTGCCCATACTGCCTTCATAACAGCATTTCTTCTCCCCAAGAGCAATGTAACTTCCCAGGGGATACTCGAGCACATCTCTTCTCTGAGTGGGTAAGAGGGATGGGCCTTTGCAAGGAGTCACTTGGGTAGTGCAGGAAGAGGATTTGAGGAACATCACATCAGTTAGCTTCCTTTTGATGTGGAGCCTTTCTCCTCTCAACAGTACACTAAACAGCTGCTCTTCCACGCACCTTGTCCTTGCAGTAAGACTCCATGGAAAGACCACGGAGTGGTCTACTCTCACCTATTCAGTGTGCCAAGCAGAAAAGATACCTTTTCAGGAGAGGACAGCATCTGGCCCAGAAGGAGTGCCTGTACAAACAATTTGTTGCACTATGAAAATGGTATGTGTTGAAAATGAACTTGTGGGAATCAGTGTTGCCTCTGCCAAAGTGAGTGGAGCTCCTCTGGTGTAAAGTCAGTGTAACTGAGGTCAAACTTCTCATGTAACCTTTGGTCCTCTGACATTTTTCATCCCTGTTCCTACTGAGATGAGTAGTTCATTGACATATTAATATTCAATATCCAGGCAAAGCTTGTAGAATTTCATTTATTCTGCTACAAAACAGTCATCTCTTCAGGTAAATTTAAAAAAAAAAAAAAAAAAAAAAATCAAAAGCCCATTTTACATGCATTTCAATCTGACAGTACTGTTCATTATTTTATTACTTTGGTTAATCAAATACAAACTGAATAATCAGAAAACAGTTGCATGACACTTATATTCCAAATTCTGTTGCTCCAGGACTTCTTCAGAGACAAAATTTGCCTCTAACCAGAATACCACAATCAGTGGACAGGCAAAATTTGAGATTCACAAAAAAGGTTGGGAATATAAATGATCACAATATTTCCACATACATTATTTTTCCTGCATTTGTCAGTTAAAAATGTTTCTAAAAGTAATAAATATTAACAAATAACAAAGTTACAGTCAATCTCCCATTTACAGCAAAATAGTAGAGATTTTTATTTGTTGTTGCTGCCCACACAATGCAGATAAAAATAGCTTCTTTCAAGGTTTAACTGCAGGACTTCACTGAGAAGCAGTATCACACCAAACCAGCCACAAAGGACACAAATATATATCAATTATCTTTACATTCTGCACTTAATAAATTTCACTCATTTTGAATGAATAAATGCCTGGGTGTGTTTGGTGGGTTTTGCCTCATGGAATAAAAAGGAGGACTGCTGGCAAAAGCTGTCATTTGACCTATACGTTATTTGACTTCATGATAGATTTAACGGTTTGACTCGATGATCTGAAAGGTCTCTTCCAAACAGAACAACTCCATAGCTACATAAAATGTACATCTGCATGTACATTTAATCTCAAAATTTGAGGCTGCCTTCCTTTTCTGAATCATCTGTGCTGTCTCCCACAATGCAGGGTAGCAGAATGAGTCACAGCTTTAGCGTCTTTCTTCCTTTGGTTTCCATGGCCATTTCTGTTTGTCAAACAAGGTTAAAACACTCTTTATATGATGCTTTTGCTAGAAACATGTAGCTCTGAAATCTTATCCCCCTTACTGAGACAAAAAAAAAAAAAAAAAAAAGTCCTGCTTTTTCTCAGTGGAAGCCATATGAGATGCTTATGCTGGAGTCTGCAGAGGAAGAGATCAGTGCTTATGAACGTAAACATCTCCACCAGATATAAGCAGCAGGCATTGCCTAAGTATTTTGCAGTTCCCCTCCTCAGAGGTTCTGTTTTAATCCTATCAGCCAATTAGCATGTTTATGATTTGTCAACAGCTCTGTGTTTTCATTAAGGGATTATATGCCTATTGGCTTGTGGTGCCTTCACATTTCTTACCCCTGGGGTTTTGTCTCCCAAGACAGCTATTCTCTCCCTGTTCAAGCCTCTAGTTAACTGCAGGCAAACTGTATGTCCATGTTACCTTTTCTGCAGGCCTGCCCTCATTCCAGCTGCACCCAATGCAGGTGTAAGCAAGGTCCACAGACACTGTGTGTGTAAAATACAGCTAAGCACAGCGCCTTTAGTGGAAAATTGTCCATACCCTGATAATTTTGAGGCATAGATTTGTGGAGAATGCAACCCTAGGTTTGGGCAAAAAGACTAGCAAATCAATGTATTTTTGACAGTACACTGTGACAAATCTAAATTTGGATTCTATGCAGACTATTTTGAAAAAGTCTGGAAGATAAAAAGGGAAGTGTGTCTGCTACTTCAGCTTAGCCTTTGTTTATGCAAATATGGTTTACTTAATATAAATTCTTAGTTTTACCACTTACTTCAGATAGGCACTGAATGCTAAGAACAAAGGCCTGAAAGCAGGATTTGTAACCTTTTGTCAGAACATTACATTACAAGTTCCAAATATGCCCTTTACAGCTGCAAATTCCCTGGAGGCTGCAAAACTGCTAGTTTTCAAATGGAGTATTTGGTACTTAAAAGTGTCTGAATATGCATCAATTCTATTATTAATATATTGTAGCCAGCATCTGGCACTTGTGCCAGCAGCAATCTCATTGTGGTATAAATTTCTTTAAATTCTCCTCATCTTATTGCACAACAGGATACCTAGGGACCATGTTAATAAGAAATGTGAGTACAATATTCCACAGAGGAGAAAAAGAATTAAACAAGGTTATAAAAAATTTAGGGCTGGCAGGTGACATTTACCAGGCCGTAAACATTTTCTCCCAGTAAGAGCACACCTTTTGCACTAAAATCCTGGTCACAGGACTATGTCCTTCATTCACATTTTTTTTCTGAACATGTGTGGCAGAGAGGTTTCTGGCAGAACTGGCATCATGTCCCACAGTGACTACTGCAGGATGTGAAGTGGAGGAAAGGTACTGCATAATCTATTCTCACTCTGTGTGTAAAGCCCTGGGCAGGGAGGCAGGCAGGCAGTAAGCCATAGAAATTACATTTCCTCCTACGGTCTCCACCGAGGCATGGCCAATTTGAACTTCCTCTTCTTGCATTAGGGAAAGGAACCTTGTGAGTCCTCACTCTATGCTAACTCCCATTGAAATAAATAGTAAGTGGGTTTTCAAATCACATTTTCTACCTTTAAGGTTTCATATTTTCTGAAGCATCTGATAAAACTGAAAGTCTGGGAACATGACTGTACCTCAATGTCCAGTTTATCAATTCCAGCCTCACTGGGAAATTTTATTATTCTAATAATTACTCTAGATCTGCAATAAATGAATCAGAAGCATTTATTTCACTTTTGAAATTGCCTGTTTAAAGGAATGGAACGTTTTCTTCATTGCCCATAATTCACATAGTTGCAATGGAACTGGTATCAAAACTGATAATCAGATAGGGCTCAAAATCAGTGTAAACAAATCTTGCAGGATATTTAGCTTAATTTCTGACTTCTCAGTTATTCTCTGGGAAAATATCAAAGGATACCACAATGTTGCTTAGTCTCAGTGATTTCTATTGAGTCTAGTAAATATGTTCTTCCAGTAAAACTTGCTTGAAAACATGCTTGAAGTTATAGAACTGAATTATCACCAGCAAGGGTCTAGACCCTGGGTTTGCATAAAAAAGAATAAAAATAAAAGATGAGTCAAAACCAAAGGCAACCAGTAAATAGATTAGCAAATGTGGCACCCATTTACAAGAAGGGCCAGGAGGATCTGGAGAACTACAGGCCTG
>NW_008586632.1:481-2354 GCF_000691845.1 Merops nubicus | reverse complement strand
TTCTACTAAAGCAGCTATTTCTTGAAACAAACCAACAATACCAAATGCAAAAGCTTAATCCTGAAGGCAGTGTATTGTAACTATGACTCAGTAAAAGCGTGGAGAGGTATTCCTAACTCCATGGGTACCTTCTGAAACCTGCTGACTGATCAGCAAATACCACAACAACTTTAGGGACCATATTTAGATGCCTACAATCCCTATTGTCCTTGGACGATATCACAGTGACCATCCAAAACAAAGAAGCAGCCCTGTCTGGGGGAGAATCATCGTGCACTTGAAAATGTTGGGAATCATCTCTCACCTGTAAGAAATCACAGCTTGAGAATTTGTGTCCAAGTGTTGAACTGATGAAAGGCAACATTGCAGGTTCCTTAAATGACATTTTGATCTTATTATCTACTTCAAATGGTGTGTGAGGGAAATGGAGAGAAGTCCCACAGATTGCACTGGGCTGGGCTGACCTGGCCTTTCCATGGGCCATCCCAGAAAGCACGATTGGAGACTTCTTGGAGTCAGAGTAGAATACCAACGGGAGGACTGAGGAAAACTGATTTCTCCTCCCTTTGTGATTTGCTGACTTAGCTGGAGGACAGGAGTCATTTTGCATTGACACACTATTTCTGGAGTCAGACTGTTTGTGACCTGATAAGTGCTAATGCAAAGGTCTTGGGAAAAACATGGGTCCATAACAGGCATAAAGAAACTTCCCTCGGAGAAGGTTTAAAACAGATGCAACTGATGATCTCCACTCATACACTCCCGCATGTTCACTATGGAATTCTCTGACCTTAAACAGCTTTTGTGGTGTCTCTCCTGAACACAAAAGCATCAGCCTTATAAAAGGCACTAGGACATGGAGAAAGTATTCCTGATCCGAAGAATTTCCTTACAAAGATTTCCTGACAACAATGACAAATTCAGCTTTGCAGTTCTCTAAGCACTTAATGGCTTTTAATGTTTAGGGCTGGGCTGGCCACTACACATATGCCAAACGCACTCTATTAACCCCTTTCCCTTCCTCATGGGGAAGAAAAAGGGAATAAGGGAGAGATACTTAAGGATTGGAAAGGAAAACCTTTAATTATAATAATTACAATAAAATGAAATAAATACAAATATCTAGAATACCAATATTGAACCCAACCCCTCTCTGATGGCAATTAGGTCACTGTAACCACTGATGCCACGGACAGGCACTGGGAAGGTCCCAGATGGGACACAGTGGCAAATGGGAACCGAATCCAGGAGCTGGGTCCTGGAACAAGATTCAGGAATGCAGGAACTGGTATTGAAGGCAGGACAGGATTCTCCTTGGACCTCATGAGGCTCACCTTCATGAGGTTTGACCATCATCATCCCTCACCTTTATCCTGAACATGATGTATATGGGATGGAATACCTTGTTGGTCAAATTAGGGTCTCCCTGTAGGTGCCAACTCTTGCCGCACTTCAGCATGTTACACAATATTTAGCAGTGTTCTGCAAATGCTAGTCCTTGGTAGTAACTCTAAACATGGAGTGTTATCACTGCTAGAAGCAGAGACTGTCTGTGAAAATCTGTTGTTAATAAAGTGCAGTCACTTGGAAGAGACTGAGCTGAAAAGTAAAATCATTGAACACAATTAGTTCTGTTCTAACTCAAAACAGGACACTGGCCATGGACTCAGGCTGCATAAACATTTTCTTGACGAAAACAGTATGTTTCTCTCAATGACAGAAAAAAAGAGTGAAAGAGAAAGGAAAAGAGAGGGAGAGAAGTAAAAAGATAAAACAGCAGGAAAGAACAGGGTGGTGGGGGGAGGCGGAGAGAAGAGAAGGAGAGGGAAGGAAGGAAGGAAGGAAGGAAGGAAGGAAGGAAGGAAGGAAGGAA
>NW_008586632.1:0-438 GCF_000691845.1 Merops nubicus | reverse complement strand
AGAGAAGAGAAGAGAGGGAAGGAAAGAAGGAAGGAAGGAGGAAGGAAGGAAGGAAGGAAGGAAGGAAGGATCACTAAGTTCTTTGTACCTGTCATCAACATCATCTGGACATCAACTCTGCTGCTTTTGATCATCTTGCAGAGCATTTTCTACTTACATCATCAGCTCTTTTCAAGTAGTTTGGTCACAGTGCATGCAGCTGCTGTACCTAGCTACAGAATAGGGGCCAGCTGTTGACCAACATCCCTAGGTCCTTCTCCACCAGGTAGCTTTCCAGCCAATCTTCCTAATGCCTGGAGGGTTGCACAGGTTTCTTGTGACCCAAGTGCAGGATGCAGCACTTCACCTTGTTGAATCTCATCCCACTGGCCCCAGCCCATTCACCCAACTTGTCAAGATCCCTCTAAAAAACCTTCCTACCCTCAACCTTATCTACAC
>NW_008586631.1:0-1560 GCF_000691845.1 Merops nubicus | reverse complement strand
CGACGACGACGACGACTACGATAACCTGTGAGGAGAACCTCCCACCCCCCCAAAATCTTCACCCCTTCCCGTCGAGCCCGAGGAGGGTTTGGCCAAAGGGGGGGTTTGTGGACCTGGAAATGCTCCCTAGGGGTGGGAGGGATCAGAGGGGGTGGGAAAGGGGCTGGTCCTTGGCTCTGTCCCCCCCACCCTGCAGCCCAGGGGGTGGGTTCTGCTCAGGGGAGAGCTCTTGGGCTCTCATCCCCTTGGTTCTGTCTCTCTGAAGCCCTGTTTGTAGAGAGCCTGGCGTGGTGTGGTGATGATCCCATCCCAGAGAGGGTCCTGGGCAGAGCTGAGCCACCTTGGGGGTGCTTTTTACTGGCAAATAAATCAGCTGCTTTTTTGGGGTGTCTGTGGCAACGTGGTGTTCTCCTCGTGGTGGGGGGAAGACTCCAGCAGGGGACAGAGGAGGGGGGCTGGAGATGTTCCCTCAACCTGAGCACATGTGGGGTGGGGGTGCCACAGGAGCCCCACAGTGTTTGCCAGGAAAAAAAATGGGATAAATAAGGTGTGGTTTGATAAATTCATAAAGGAAGGGGCAGCCTGGGGAGGGGTTAATGGATAGACCACCTATAGACCACCTATGGATCCCTCTGCACTCACCCATGGACACACACACACACATAGGGGGGTGGGGCAGGTGTATTTTTAATATAAAGTGTATAAATACATCCATATAGATATATACACCTCTATATGTGTGTGTATGGCAGGTATTTTTTAATATCTAGGTATAAATCTACACACATGGCAGGGTTTTGTTTAATATATATGCAGATATCTCTCTACACAGGTGTAGGGCAGGTGTTTTTTTAATATATTTTATATATTTTAATCTATAGACACGTGTGTGTAGGTTTTTAATATCCCCCAGGGGCAGGATTCCTGCCCTACTGCCCCTGGTTTTGGTCCAGGCCAGGGTTTATACTGTAAATTTACAGAGAGATACAGAGAGAGAGGGAGAGAGAGAGAGATAGAGATGGATAGATAGAGATAGAGATAGATATAGAGACAGATAGATATAGAGATAGAGATAGATAGATAGATAGATAGATAGATAGATAGATAGATAGATAGATATAGAGATAGAGATAGATAGAGATAGATAGGTATAGATAGAAATATTAGAGATAGCTATAGATAGATAAGAGATAGGTAGATAGATTAGAGATAAATATAGATAGATTAGAGGTAGAGATAGATTATATCTCTATCTATTTCTAGATAGGTAGGTAGATAGATATAGATAGATTAGAGATAGATATAGATTAGAGGTAGTTATAGCTATAGATAGATTGGAGATAGATATAGATAGATAAGAGATAGATTAGATATAGATAGTGACATAGGTGTAGATGATAGATAGAGATGATAGATAGATGATATAGGTATAGATAGATATAGATAGATTAGAGATACATATATATAGAGATAGAGAGAGACAGAGAGAGAGATATAGGTGTACATAGGTATAGATAGATCTAGAGAGATATAGATAGCTAGAGATCAATATAGATATTG
>NW_008586630.1:0-3393 GCF_000691845.1 Merops nubicus | reverse complement strand
GTCCCTCTGGATGATGTCCCATCCCTCAGGCTTGTCAACTGTACCACTTTGCTTGGTGTAACCTGCAAACATGCTGAGGGTACACTTGATCCACTGTCTATGTCTTTGATGAAGATATTGAACAGTACTGCTCCCAGTATGGACCCCTGAGGGACACCACTTATCACTGATCTCCATCTGGACATTGAGCTGTTGACCACCACCCTCTGGATGTGACCACCCAGCCAATTCCTTATCCACCAAACAGTCCATCCATCAAATCCAGGTCTCTCCACTTTAGAGAGAAAGACATTGTGTAGGACTGTGTCGGAGACATTACAGAAGTCCAGAGAGATGACATCCATAGCTCATCCCTTGTCCACTGATGTAGCCACTCCACCACTAGGTCAGTAGATTGGTCAGGCAAGACTTGTCCTGGGTAAAGCCACACTGTCTGTCTCCAATCACCTCCCCATCCTCCATGTGCCTCAGCACAGCTTCTAGGAGGCTCTTTTTCATGACCTTCCCAGGCACAGAGGGGAGGCTGACGGGTCAGTAGTTCCCAGGGTCCTTCTTTCTACCCTTTGTGAAAATGGGTGCAACATTTCCCTTTCCCAGTCACCAGGCACTTCAGCTGACTGCTGTGACTGTCTAAGTATCATGGAGAGCAGCTTGGTGACTACATGAGCTAAGTCCCTCAGGACTCTGGGATGCATCTAGTCAGGTGTTGAGGTTCCTCAGGGTATTTTGAACCTGATCTTCCCTTTGCTTCCTCAGTCCCTACACCCAAGGTTTGTCCATTTGAGAGGTGTGGTAAGAGAGATGGCCAGTGAAGACTGAGGTATAAAACTTGTTGAGCTCTTCAGCCATCTCCTCATCTGTTGTTACCAGTTTGCCAGTCGTGTTCATCTGGGGACACTCGCTTTCTTTGACCTTCCCTTTCTGGGTCATGTGCTGGCAGAAGCCCTTCTTGCTATTCTTTGCATCCCTTGCCAAGTTCTGCTCCAGCCACACCTCGGCCTTCCTGACCCTGTCCCCACACAGCCAGCAATGTCCCCATGCTCCTCCCGGAATACCTGTCCCTGCTTCCATCAGCTGTGCAGTTCCCTCTGGCTCTTCAGTTCGACCAGCAGGCCTTGACTCAGCTGTGCTGTGCTCTTGCCTTCCTTGCCTGCATTCTTACACCTGGGGGTGGAGAGCTCTTGTGCTCTATGGACAGCAGCCCTGAAGATCAGCAATCTCTGTTCTCCTCCCTTGTCCCTGAGGGCAGTTTTCCCAGGGGTCCTCTTGACTAACTCCCTGAACAGCTGGAACTTTGCTCTTCTAAAATTCAGGGCCTAGACTTTACTTTTTGCCTGTCTCACCTCCTCTGGGACTGTGAACACCACCAATGCAATGTAAGTGTAATTATACAGCTTAAGTGTCACCCTTCTCCAGAAATAATACTTACTTTTCTTCACTTGGAGCATGAATAAATACTTCAAATAATAAAACCACATAAGAACAGAACAGAATAGGGAGCTTACCACACTGAAACCTGGGCTGAACCATGCCTTACACTAGTATGGTGGGGATAAACTGCTCCAGGCTACCTCCTGCTTGCCACTGGGCACTAGCTGCTTTGTGGTAACTGCAGGAACAGAGTATCTCAGAAACAGAGCAAGGTGACATGAACTGCTTTGGGAAAAGCAGTTACATATTTCACACTGGCAGCCAAGAGGACAAACCACATCCTGGGGGGCATCAAGCCCAGCAGGAACAGCTGGTCAGAAGAGGGGACTGTCCTGCTGCATTCAGCCTTGGTGTGGTCTCACCTGGAGTGCTGGGTGCAGTGCTGGGCCCCACGGTTTAGGAAGGATGTGAAGGGACCTGAATGTGTTCAGAGGAGGGCAACAAAGCTGGTGAAAGGGCTGGAAGGAATGTCCTGTGAGGAGTGGCTGGGGACTCTGGGCTTGTCTAGCTTGCAGAACAGGAGGCTGAGGGGCAACCTCATTGCTCTCTGCAGCTTCCCGAAGAGAGTACATGGAGAGGGGAGTGCTGAGCTCTTCTTTCTGGGATCTAGTGCATGGGAATAGTTTAAGGCTGCATCAGATAAGGTTCAGACTGGACATTAGGAAGCATTTCTTTACTGAGAGGGTGGTTAAACACTGGAACAGGCTCCCTACATAGGTTGTTGATGCGGCAAGCCCGTCAGTGTTTCATTTGGACAACGCTCTTAGTAATGTTCTTTAACTTTTGGTCAGCCCTGAAGTGGTCAGGCTGTTGGTCACTGTAGGTCCCTCCCAACTGAAATCACCTATTCTACCCTACACTTAATAGCTCAAAGGAACTTAATATTCTCAAAGGAATCTCCACTCACTGTGCCTTTGCTCCTGCCCACATGCGTGCACTGCTTAACTTCCACTAGCACATGCCAGCCACCTCAGGAGCCAGCTTAACTCACTCAAACAGCAGAAAGCTAACCAGATAAACACAGCACTAGTGCGAAGGAGTGTGCAGCAAGGAGCAGAGGAACAAAAAGGGGGTGCAGGAACAGGGACACTTGGGCTTCTCCCCTTCCACACATGGCTCTGCTGCAGTTTCACAGACAGCAAGGACACAGACTCTCAAGGATGCAAGAAACGGTGAACTTGAGCTACTACCATAAAATATGCTTCACCCCTTCCACCTACACCCCCAGTATCAAACATGCTTTCAAAACCAGAAACCAGCAGGACGCCTGGTCTCATGAACACAGTGTTTACAAGTCAGATATGCATTAAACAAAAAAAACCTTCACAGAAAGTAAACTGTTGGTAAGAGAAAAATCAGAAGTGGACTAAAAAACTGAAATGCAGCAAAACCAGCAGTCACATCTCTGAAAGAGGTAGCAGAAATGTGAGCAAGGCTGCATTTGATCTCATACTCAATGCAAGTTAGGAAGTAATTTGGATAGGTATTTAAAGCTGCCTATATTGACAGTGTAGCTGAGATCCTCTGCCTGTATGTAACCTCTTGAGCACCCTCTCTGGACAAAGATCAGCACGGGCAGAATCACAGAGCAAAAGAGGCAGACCACTGCTCCACTCTTGTGAAGAAGACATGTGGTGGGAAGCTCCCAGCTTACCCCAGCTGGCAGGCTGCAGATGAGTGCCTGTGAGTGTGTACTCTCTTCCAGACTTAAATTCACCTTTTTGGTTTTGGGATAAAACATTAAATTATTTAGAGGCCGACAGATACTTTATGAACTTGCTCGTGCATTTAAGACCAGTATGGTCAGAAGCCGTGGGCTTAGTCGGTGCCAACATATTAAGCGAGGGTGCGAGGTCATCACGCAAGCAAGCAGGCGTGCACGAACAGAGCAGGCACCAAGCCCGGGCTTCCGACAGCACAGACACCGCCTGAGCGACCGGAGCCCGACCGCAGCGCCGCCTC